>NC_143398.1:222390500-222542734 GCF_052110815.1 Crocodylus siamensis | reverse complement strand
TAGGAAATTTCTAATATGATATACATGTCAAAATATAAAGAGCTATTGAAGAGTTGCTTCCCCATGCAGTAGTCACTGTTAAAAGTGTTACATAATTGTGCCACCATACAAGATACAGTTGCACTGCATTCTAAACAAAAACTCATGACACCAATCATAAATGTGAAATCATAATGTTAAAAATTGAAACTATGTTTTAGCTTTAACTGTAGAAAGATATAAAACAAATTGTACAGCACATCTATGATAAACTAAATTGCATCCCAGAGCAATTTTAACTTCTTTGTTATAGGCATTTGATAAAGATGGTTACAATGGAAATACTACCATGTCTTAAGTCATGTGTTCAATGGAAGCACTACTGTGTTTATGCTGACATAATCGAACTGGAGCAAATTACTCTGCTTTAGTGATGATTATTCATCTCAAGTGGCTATAAACTCTATTTATGCCAAACAAAGGAATGACTCTTCTAAATAACAACAGCTAAATTAACTTGGGTGTTTCAATTTGAATGGCAAGGACCTCAATCTCTTTATTTTACAATAATGCAAATAACATTTTTGCTCAACTCCTTTACAGTAATGCTTTTAATATGCTAGCATTTGCATAGCACTGTACAAATTCAAGTTGCTGTGCAAACATTAACAATTTTTTTCCTCAGAATACAACCAGCAGGTAAATTAATAATAATATCCCATTTTACATTTGGGAGCACTGCCAGTGGGTAAAGAGCTTGCTCTGAACTATACAGTGAGTCAGTTACAGAACTGAGATTAGATACTACATCAGTGGGACCTAACAAAGATTAAATTAAGCACCTCTATTAAATAATGTACTTATGTACCTTTACTTTAGTGAGGTGAGCATGATTTGCCCTTTATTTTCACATTAACAAACTGTAAAATATTTTATTAAAATTTATCATAAAAGTGCCAAAGTAAATGCTTTACAAGTATATTAAACAATGTTGAAATGTCTACGTAAATTTTAAGTCAATTTTTTTTTAATTTTTCCTGAAGATTTGTGCTGTGTATCAAATGTACCATGGAAGTCTCCTAAATAACCCTATATTCTGTTATGCATATTAAAGTCTGGCAATATGAAATGCATGAGAGAAGGGCCACACTGGCCCCAAGCAGAGGCCAGGTAAATGCAGACCTCTTTCTCGCATCACTTTTTAGGATCAAAAATAGAACAGCTACCCAAATGGAGATAAAAGCCATTTCATCAGGCTGGTTATAATACTTCTACAGCACAGGTCAAAATATGACTATAAAGGATCGCACTGCAGGATCAAGGAGTAATATTAATATTTTCCAGGTGGGCCAAAGTCCTCATTAAGCAACATTTTCCAATGTTAAAACATTTACTTCAAGTAATTTTAAATACCCATAGAGCTAAATAAAGTAAACCTTAGCTTGAAAAATCACAGCTAAAGCTAATATACACTCTGTAACAGTCGGTGCACCAGCTGTGGATCAAAATGTGCTGAAAAGTAGAACATTTTGTCTCTTTTCATTTATCAAACATTCAACTACAAATTCATGGTAATCTGTTTAGGAAGAGCTAGAATTTATTAAGATTATTCATTACATAATTTTGCTAATCTAAAATCATAGTTCTCTATGGTTTTTAATTCAATAAGAGAAATTATATCAAATTCTCAGGAATCTTTTTTTATGTACAATACTTTCAAATACAAAACAACTTTACTCACCAGATGTCATTAAGGTCCTTTTTAGTGTCTTGCTTTTTGTTGTTGTCAGTAGTCTCTTGATAGAAGGATGACAATCTTCAGTAAATCGGAAAGTCACCAATGAGTCCATAGTCCACCAAGGACTCTGATGAGGTTTGCGCATTCACCTGCAGGTGTGGCAAACAATTCTGGGAGAAAAAAGTAGATCCTGATTATGTTAGGTCACAGCTCTCTCTCTCTCTATATATATATATCTCTGTCATGTATCCACTTCCATAATGAGGTGGATACATGATGCAGCATTGATCATTCATAAAATGGCACCACTGCAGACAATTCAGCACTTGAGTGTCCAGGTGTTGTTAATGTCACATTTCTTCAGACTGGACTTTAAGGTGTCCTTAAATCTCTTTTGCCGACCTCTACAGTGCTGACCACTGAATTGAGAGTATAGTATGTGTTTTGGGAGCAGGTTGTCAGGCACCCCTATAACACCCTGACCAATGGAGCTGGTGCCACAAACATGACTTCCATGCTTGTGGTGTTTGCTTGAGCCAGAAGGCTGACATTCATTCTTCTGTCCTCCCAACTGATATAAAGGATTTTCCAAAGACATTGCTTATGGCACGGTAATGTTCCAGAACTATCGGGTGTTTCTGATATGTCATCCATGTTTCACCTCCATGCAACAGGGCACAAATTGTGGCAAGAGGCTTGGTGTTTCTGCCACTTTAAGAAGCAGGCAGGCTAGTGTTGGGGCAGCCTGCAGGCGTGGCCAGGGTTGATTACGGAGTCATCTAACCCTGCAGGAAGGCTGGGCTAAGGTAGGAGAAAAGCCCAGGCCTGAGTGGAGCTAGCAGTAACAGCTTAGAGCCTGCTGAGAGAACACTGATTGCCTCAGCAGGATGGCTAGATCTCCAGAAGGTCAACATGGAGGGTAATACCTAAAGCAGTCTGGAGGTTTGGGGAGGAACAAAGGGGAGGAGGAGGTTCCTAGGGACACAGGGAAGGGTCCAGAGCCCAGATTGAGGGGGTGAGAGTATGGGACCAGTGAGGGTACAGGAGCCTATTGAGGGCAACATGGAACCAGATAGGGTCCAGGAGCCCCAAGAGGAGGGCCTAAGTGAAGAGAACATCAATGAGGATGCCACCTGCGAGGCATTGGGCATGGTGTAGGGTAAGGACAGAGCCATTCAAGTAATCCATAAGGCAGTAACTATGGGTGCCTGGTGGTCATTTGAGAGAACAATTTGGGAAGCCCTGTTGATTGAATCAAAGAGCTTAGTTTGTTCAGTGAAAACCCTGTGAAGATCTGAGTGTTGCTTGTGGCATTTCTCCTGCAGCTATCTAGTAACAAAGATCATATCTATTGTACCTCTGAGTGGTCCAAACCACTTGGGTGAAATCTTCTCAGTGAGGAAACTGAGTCTACTGTGGAGAATGCAGATAAGGATCTTCCCAGCTCTGGATAGGAGTGAAATATCTTAATTGCTGCAGTCTGATCTATTTTGAATAGGATACTGATTCTGGCATCACTGTGAATCTGTTCATGTTTCCAGACTTTCATAATAATAATGCATATTTCATGAGAGCTTTTTCCCACCTTGCTTATAAATTTCAGCTGGTATTCCATCAAGATCACATGCTTTGTTGTTCTTCATCTGCTCAGTGGCTTTCAAGGCCTCTTCATAAGTTGGTGGATCTTCAAAGTAGTCCTTAATGGGATGTTGTGGGAAGACTGATGATTTTGTCTTACAATATTGGTTGCACTGAGAAAGGATGAACGTCATGGTTGTCAGAAAATTTTCAAATCACTTTTGCTTTGTCCTCCCACCACTTTTTCTTTCATTTTCAAATTTTCCTCTGGATTTCAGCTTTAATATAATGACAAATTTCTGTCTTCTGTTTGGATCTGGTGTCATTTTGCCAAGCTTTGAAGGCTCTTTTTCTGTCAATGAATGCTTGAATTCCCCTATCATTCTCATCAAACCAGTCCTGATGTTTCTTTATGGAGAAGCCTAGAGATTTTTCACATACCTAATGGATGCCTTTCTTGAGGCTGTGCCAGTGATAAATGGTGTCAAGATCATCATGGAGATCAGAGTTTCTCACTGAGGCACTCTTGGAGATAATCACTTTTAGCAGGATATTTGAAGTACTTGATATCAGGCCTCTTCCTTAGTTGCTTCTTTTGCTTATATCATTTTGGGGCAATATGGATGGATATGATGGAATGCATCATCCACCCTTCCTCTCCATACCTTGGAGACCCTTCCCACTCTAGCACTGACATCATTGAGAAGAGTTATCTTATCTTGTTTGGGGACTTGGTCAGATTTACAATAGAATTTTCTTTTGTTTCGTCATCTGCATCAAGGGTTAGACATACACACTGATGACTGTTTCATATTGCCTGTTGGTCTGTTGAAGATGAAGAGTCCTGATGTTCACTGAAGCCAACTGGACATTCATTGTCTGAGTACCAATCTTGGTCCTAATAAAAAAAAAACCAACAATACCATGGATGCACCTGTCCTTTTCAGCTTTTCCTTTTAAAAAAGGTGTAATTACCACCATGCTCTGTGAGCTGCCCCTCACCTGCACTCCCGATCTCATTAAGTGCAGCAATGTCAATATTAAGTCATGCAAAGTCTCTGGCCATGAGTGCTAGCTTTGCTCTGCATGTTCCCCATTAGGGTTTTACATCAAGGTGAGACCGTTCCAGGTTGAAATTTCATCATTTGATTTGGACCACAGATAAAGTGATCACAATGCTTTTCAATCAGATTAAATGAGACAGACTATGGTTTAGGACACTTTTTCTAGCTCCCTACCCATATGGGGTGAGCAAAGTGGATACTAAATAGGCCTTCACAGTCATGATTGATCTGCTGAACTGCACACTTGTCTCAGTTCTAAGTACAAAATAATTATCACACAATCATCATCTCCATGCAGGTTTGTGACTCAGAGCTTCTAGTAATTACAAGCATCTGCCCTCATTTGTACTTGACCATCACTGTAGGACTTGTTATTGAAGAAATATCCCTCCTTCTTTTAACATGGACATGCCATTGTGCATCAGCACCCAAACACCATACTTCACAGGAAGGAAAACTTAAACCAATGACAAGGAAAACCTAGGGTTTTCAATTCTACTGCAACCTTCATCCACCTTTGCAGTCATTCTGAAGTATTCTTTCTTCATCCACCTGCTCTACCACTGAGGACTTATTTTTATTTTTGGATTAATCTGGAAACCTTGCTCTCAACCTTGCCACCATGGATGACTCTACCAGGAGTGCACAATTCCAGACAGCAAGTCTCAGGATCATTGGTAACACACAAGCCATGTCAAGACTGTGATCCCTGGAAGTTAAAGACTACTTTCAGAGCAAAATAATAAATCCATGTAACTGCAAACAACTTCAGATCATGATTATGACTGTTATTTTTCTAGTGTATTTTTTATGTTTAACAAAACAATCTTGATATGATTGTGGGCAGATTGTAATATCTGTCAACATTAATATCTGTACATTTCAAAGGGAAGAACTTATACACTTCTGCCTTGATCTATAGATTGGCATTTCAGTAATTCCCCATATGGATAAGCATTTTTAGAAACCAGGAGGCAAAGGTCGTTGGTTGGTATACATCTGCCTCTATCAAAGTCTGTGAGCATTTTCCCACTGAATTCCATGGAACCAGGATTTGTTATACTCAAGTCCATGACAATTTATCCATGAGACAGGTGCATGAGCATGTGCTTGTGTGCCAACTTGTTGTGCTTCAGCCAGGGAGCCACATATGCCAGCCCCTGTGCTCAGTTTTTTGTAGTGCTACATGCTGGTGCTATCTTTGAGGTGGATTTCTCACTAAGTCCTCATTCCAGGATATATCTAAACCTTTCCAGTTCTTTCCGCATAATATATCAGACATATAGTCTTTCCTTTTCATCCATGTGAGTAAAATATGAGAGAGGCAATTTCCTTTTCCCTGGCCATGATAAATGCACTACTATGTGTCTGGGATGCTGCAAATTTCATTCAAGCCAATCCATTTAAACAGGTCACTTTTTTTACATCCCTCCATTAGTTCTTCCATCTCTATTGTGTGAAATAAACTCGTCTTCACCTTGAAAGCTGTCAACTGCACATGTCCGCCTACCTATCATCACTCATTCAGCTCTGAGAACTTGGCTCCTGCCTCCATTTTGCCCAGCTTGCTAATCTCTATTGCTCACTTTGCTAGATTTTCAAACAAACACCTTTTGCTTTCTTTCATGCTGCTCCACAGGCTTGCAAGAAACTATTTGTAAGTGTCCACAGAGTAACATTACCTTTTTCCAGATCTTTCCTTAACACTCTCTCTTGCTATGAAGCCTACAAAAACCTTGACAAAATGTGTGCCATCATGCTCACAAATACTGGCTTATGTTTTTTGTCCTGTTCTTACCCGTTTTCATCCATCTGTTGGTTTTTGTCTTATGCTTAAATTAGGAACCCTTTGGGACCACAGCTGCTTGTTTGTTCTGTTTGTATAATATCTAGTTGAATGGATCCTGGTCTGTGAGCTCCTAAACACTTTAACAACCACTCCACTTATCCATGCAATGGAGTTAAAATAGAGATGTTTTCTGAAGTTTGGCGACTGCCAATTAGGGCAATTTTGATTCTGTCTTATTTGTACCAGACATGTGCTTCTGATTTGTGTGAAGCATATGATTGGAGCTGTGGGTACTAAAACATAGGCCACACATGTAGAAAAGAAATATACTCCAGTCAGGTCAATGTAAAGCACAGTCCACCTGATGAAATATGTTTGCTTTCTTTATCAAGAACTGCTTCACTTTTTTCCCCTAGGGAAGTGTTTTATATAGTTACAATATATATTATTTTCCTTCCCCTCCCAAGCTGAGACTCCAGACAGCTAGAGGTGTTTAAAGGAAAAGAAATGCATATTTTTTCAACAATACATAGAATTTATGTTCTCATATTAGTTTATATTCTTACTAAGCAGCTAGAGCTGAAATTTGAGTTCCACTGCAGTGCCCCTACTAATTGCCTTGAATAATTCAAAATTTTACCGCTCTCAAGGGCACAACTGGAGCCAGACTGTTGTAAGCCACATTTGTTACCGTGGAACCAACAGAATAAGTACAGTTTATGCTGCAGAGCATGCTGAGCTTAAGTTACACAGTTTTGTTAGTTTCAAATTCAAATAAGTGGAAGAATTACAGTGGGTTGGCTTGTCAAGGGATGCTACCAGTAAGCACAAACCAACCCAGATTTTACTTTCAAAGCAGCAGGAATATTTCAAAATCACAGTGTAACATAAAGATTATGTTTTACTGAACAAAATTAGATAAAGCCTTAACTGCAGGATCACTCTTTTTGGCTCAAGAGACAAATTCTAAAGCTGCTGATGACTTGAAATAGGTCCTGATGAGAAGGAAGGAAGGAAATTAGATTTTTTTTTAACTTACAAAACTGTCTTGCCTATGTAATAACATTGAGCATGACTGTCACTCTGAAGACGTATTAGCTCATTTAGGTAATTAGTGTGAGCAGCATGTTTCCCTACTTATTCCATTCAATTATAGGGTGCTCACTTTGTCATTACTGGAGTATCTTAATGTGACTTGTAATTAGTGTAATTACAATCCAATGTTAATTATATCTGCCACTTAGACATAATTTTATATAGTAATGGTCTCTATTCTCAATAACCTTATTATGTTGTTTATTCAAACAGGAATTTAGTCTTCTTTCATGCGTCAAATATGGAGATTACAAAAAGTACTGCTTGTCATTTTTGTAGTTATGACTGGGAATCATTGCTGTAGCAAAATCATATTTGGGACAATCAATGAATATGAAAACTGAATTACAGCAGACACTAATTGTTAGAGACATGCTGAACTAACAAAAATAATTTGCACAATAGGCAAACGTTAAGAACTGGGTAGAAGTCAATGTCCATAAGCAAACAAGAGGAATAGGATACTCTGACAGAAGGCGCATCCTTCCCAAGGCAGTTCTTTGCTTTGTTACCTAGTACAGTACCTCTTCTTAGATATACACCTTCAATATTGAGATGTATATGAGTCTAGCCAGGAAGTCATTTTTGTTCCTACACTAATGTAACAGTTATTTCTTCAGTGCAACACCTGGAAGTTAATCACTCCTTAAGCTCTGGCAGAATGTTTATTGTAGCAAATTCTGACAGAACCCCAAACATTCCTAAATTAATAGTTTTCTCTTCTTTTCTTGACAGTATCACTTCAAAGGACTTTTTGGTATGCCCTCTCAGCTATTACCTATTAAAATGAATGAATCAGGTTTATAGATGGTTTGAAAGCTGATCTGTGAAGAGAGATATTGGGCTGCTGACATATTTCATGTTAATTACAAGGTGACCTTAGGGTTGCAAGTTTCTAAAATGTCTGAAGTTGCCAATGTTGAATTCAGAGTATGATTGTGTAAAAAGCTAAGACCACAGGAGTTATTTTTAACAAAACTGCTCCTACATCTGTGGATGGAAACATTATGATCAGATTTAACGGTATTGCAAATATCAGCAATTCTCTAATACTAATTTCTTTTAGAATACATCTGGTGTAGTCCAAGTGTTCCTTGTTTCACTTTACATTAAGTCATAACATTTCTAAATATACTATATAGTGACTAGATGGGCTTAGTGTACTCTTACTGCCCTATAAATAATAATATAATTCTTGCCTAAGCAGTGATTCCTTGCTTACTGTTGGTTAAGTCATTCTCATGTTAGTAATGCCAAGTAAATAGATGCCCAGCCTTTTTATTTCTTATTTTATATATAAATTCCATTTACTAATAGCAGGTAGTGCATTTCTAGCAGATTATTGCAATTCTCAGGTGGTTAAAGTCACTCAGCCATCAGCCCTTCAACTCATAACACCAGTTGAGGAGTGTTGCAATCACCTAGAAATGCACTGCCTGTAGTGTTTTATTGCTTAATAAATACAACCAGCAGGGGCATCTTTGGAATGTGTATTCAAACCAGTCCTATTCATTAAATATTAACTAGCAGCTATTCTAACTTTTTTGTTTTATTTTATTTAGAACTACTTAGTCTTTGTGCTGAAGAAGAAAGAACACAAGCTTTGCCCTGTAAGAAAGAATTGTTTTATACAACTTGCTCAGTGGTTTGCCTTATTAAAACAGTGCAAAGGTAAACCTGATATTATTTGTCTAACTTTTGGTCTTTTTATAAGAAAGCACCATCACATGGGCTACATCCTCAGGGTCAGCTAAGTTTAGAAGTAGATTTGATATGGGAGACTCAAGTTATTTCAGATCAGGTTCTGCAATTTTTACATATACACTCTTAATTCTGGGATTGAGAGGGAATCAGCTCAGACTCTTGCTGTAAGTTACCCCAACCTGGGGGTTCACATAGGGCAGAGGTTTTCAACCTTTTGGGATCAGTGTATTCCCAGCAGCTGAACCCAGAGCATGGGGTGGGGGGTGGCATGAGGACACTGAATGGGGAGGGAATTAGCAGGGGTCATAGCTGATCCACTGGCAAGGATATATGAGCACTCATGGTGCTCAGGTCAGGTTGTGGAGGATTGGAAGAGGGCTAACATCGTCCCAATCTTTAAGAAGGGGAGGAAGGAGGACCCATGGAACTATAGACCAGTCAGCCTTATGGAAAAATCCTGGGAAATCCCTGGGAAAATCCTAGAAAAAAATTATCAAGGAGCACATCTGTGAGAGCCTGCTGACTAATGTGATGCAGGGGGTAACCAACATAGGTTTTTAGCAGGCAGGCCCTGCTTAACTAACCTAGTTTCCTTTTACAACAAGGCCACCAAATTTTCAGATGTAGGAGTAGAGGTGGATGTTATCTATCTGGACTTCAAGAAGGCCTTTAACAAAGTATCCCATATCATCCTTATAAATAAACTCTGGGGATTTGCCTTGGATGATTACATGGTATAATTGGTAGCAAATTGGCTCAAGGGTCACACTCAGAGGGTAGTAGTGGGTGGATCGGTGTCAACCTGGAAAGATGTGGGCAGTGGAGTCCCTCAGTGCTCAGTTCTTGGGCCGGTGCTGTTCAACATCTTCATCAGTGATCTGGATGAGGGGGTGGGAAGCACCCTGTCCAATTTCACAGACTACACAAAATTATGGGGTGCAGCTAACACCCTGGAGAGGAAGAACCAGATCCAGGCCTAGCTAGACAGGCTAGAGAAGTGGGCAGAGAGCAACAGGATGCAATTCAGTAAGGACAAGTACAAGGTGCTGCATCTAGGGAAGAAGAACTGCCATCATACCTACAGGCTGTGGGGTGACTTCTCAGCTCCACTGAGACACAAAAAGATCTTGGAGTCACTGTAGACTCCAGAATGAACATGAGTCGCCAATCTGATGAAGCAGTTGGCAGAGCCAATCACACCTTGTTATGCATGTGTAGTTTCTTCACAGACAGAACCAGGGAAGTGATTCTCCCTCTTTATACAGCACTGGTCAGGCTGCAGCTGGAGTACTGTGTCCACTTCTGGATGCCACAGTTCAAGTGGGATGCAGACAACCTGGAGAGGGTCCAAAGATGGGCCACTCACCTGATTTGAGGCCTGCAGAGAAGGCCCTATGAGGAAAGGATAAGAGACCTTAGCCTCTTCAGTCTCTCCAAGAGAAGGCTGAGAGGGGACTTTGTGGTGGCATACAACTTCATAAGGGGAGAGCAACATGAAGTAGGTGATGATCTGTCCACCAGGGCACCCCCTGGAATGGCAAGGAACAATGGCCATAAGCTACTAGAGCGAAGGTTTAGGCTGGACATTAGGAGAAAGTTCTTCTCAGTCAGGATTGCCAGAATCTGGAATAGGCTCCCAAGGGAGGTGGTGCTCGCCTTATCCTTGGGGGTCTTCAAAAGGAGACTTGTCAGGCACCTGGCTGAGATAACATGATCCCATGGTTAGTGACTCTTTTCGTGCCTGCCAGGGGCAGGGGGTTGGACTAGATGGCCCACTGAGGTTCCTTCCAACCCTGGAATCTATGTACATTTCTGAATTCTACTTCATCCTTTTTGAGATGTGGAGAACAGGACTGCTCACAGTATTCAAGATGTATTTGACCTAATTTATCAATTAGTCTGATTTTACATAATGGTTATTGTAAAGCTGAATTTGTATAATGGCATAGTGATACGCTCAGTTTTGTTTTCAAATCCATTCTTAAATGATGCCCACATTTTTATTAGGTTTTTGGTCTCCATTGCACACTGAACTGATGTTTTTAGAAAGCTACCTACGATAGTATGACTTTACTGAGTCATAACAGCTAGTTCAGAACCCAGCATTGTGTATGTTTAATTGAGGTTATTTTTCCCCCATGTTCATTATCTTGCACTTGTCAACACTGAAGTTCATCTGCCATTTTTATGCCCGCTAAGTGCAGACATCTTTTTGGGGTTGAGGTGAGGGGGCGGGGGTTAGATCAGGTTCAAAATGGCCACCTGATCTTCATAGTTTCATAGTTGGTAGGGTTGGAAGGGACCTGAGCAGATCATCAAGTCTGACCCCCTGCCTTGGCAGGAAAAAGTACTGGGGTCAAACGACCCCAGCAAGGTATTCATCTAGCCTCCTCTTCAAGACCCCCAGGGTAGGAGCCAGCACCACATCTCTTGGAAGCTGGTTCCAGATCTTACCCACCCTGACGGTGAAGTAGCGCCTCCTGATATCTAACCTAAACCTACCCTCTGCCAGCTTGTGACAGTTATTTCTAGTCACTCCTGGTAGTGCTCAGGGGAACAGGGACTCCCCCAGTGCCTGATGGTCCCCTCTGACTAGTTTGTAACAGGCCACTATATCCCCCTTCAGCCTTCTCTTCTGGAGGCTGAACAGGTTCAGGTCCCTTAGCCTCTCTTTGTAGGGCCTGCCCTGCCGCCCCCTGATCATGGAAGTGGCCCTCCCCTGGACCCTTTCCATGCTGTCCACATCTCTCCTGAAGTGTAGCACCGAGAACTGGATGCAGGACTCCAACTGTGGCTTGATCAGTGTTGCATAGAGGGGGAGGATCACTTCCTTGGACCTGCTTGAGATGCATCTGTGGATGCATGACAAGGTGCGGTTGGCCTTTCTGACTGCTTCCCCACACTGCCGGCCCATGTTCATTTTGGCATCAATGATGACTCCAAGATCCTTTTCTGCCTCTGCACTGACGAGAAGGGAGTTCCCCAGGCTGTAGGTATGGTGCCGGTTGTTCCTCCCCAGGTGCAGTACCTTGCACTTGTCAGAGTTAGAATCCATCCTGTTCTCATCCGCCCACCCCTGTAACCTGTATAGGTCTGATTGCAGCCTATTCTTCCCTTCTAGAGTGCCCACTTCCCCCCACATCTTAGTGTCGTCTGCAAATTTGAACAGGGTGCTTTTTACCCCCTCATCCACTCGATCTAGGTTAGACTGGAGCATGGAACTTCTATAAAGTTATCTGTGCACCCCCAGGGCTGGAAAACCCAGTCATTGGGCCCAGCCCTGAGTCTGTGCTTTTTACAGCTCCCTACCCAGCACCAAGGTATTTTTAGACCCCCAGTCCTTTGTCCCCCCACCCAAGGTGAACCAGCCAAGCCTTTCCCAATCTCCCAGTCTCCCCCCATCCTGCATGCCACTTCAGCTGCTGCTTGTTTTATCAGCATCCGCTGCTTCTGAAGCTGAGCAAGTAGGTATCAGTGCGGGGGAGCGGCAGGAGGAGTAAGGGTGTAGGTTCATTGGGAGGCAGGGGTCAGAGGGCTAAAAATAATTCCCCCACAAGCTCCTCTGTGAACCCTCACTGCCCCCCTGATCTTGTCAAACCTTTCCAATCCCAGCAACTCCCCACAGATTCTGCCTGCCCCACCCTGCAGTTGCCACCTGCATCCCCAATCCCACTGATTGCTCCTGAAGCTGTCTGCTCCCTCCTCCCCACTCTGATCACCCCCTCCTGATCCTCCCATGGACCCCTGATCCCTGAGTCTGCTTGCCTCCCACCCCTGTGTCCCCAGCCCCTCTCCTAATAGCCCCTCCATCCTATCTAACTTTAGATTGGGTAGCCATTTTGACATTTTGAGCCCATCCCCGCAAATGTTTGCCCTTAGCCTCACTTATCTTGGTGAGATCTTTCTGCCACTGCTTTGTCAGCTTTGGATTTGACTACTCTGAATAATTTGGTGTCTTCTGCAAACTTGGTGATTTCACTGTGTACCCCCATTTCCAGATCGGAACTCCAACCCAGAGGCAATGATATTACAGTGATACTGCAGTGGTGCCCGAGGGATGAAAAAATTATCATTAAAGCACCCCCTAGCACACAGTTGCAGCTCTAGTCTGAAAAGAAGAGGCACATAAAACAGGGGCTATCAGTAGGAGAGTATGAGCCAACCTGGTGAACAATCTGCACTCTGGATTGCTGAATACTTTTGCTTCTCTGGCAGCTTCACCATAACCATAATGTCAAGTCAGAACAAGTGACAAATTAGGTCAATTACTGTACTGTAGACATGCAAGTCACACAAATGCTTTGTAAATATACTGCTATTTTAATTATGGCTATAGATATGTACATTTGTTTTTCTTTGTCATTTAAACATTAAAGTGTTGTTAATACTGTTATCTGTTTTCCAGTTAAGTGCAATTTAATTTTCTTTCTTAAGAGAGTTGGATATTTTTAAAAATGAAATGTATACATCTCTTTCGCTAATATTTTTTTCTTTTTTTTTAATTCCATGATTTCATGGTCTCAAGCCTAGGACAGAAAATCTTTTCCTTGCTGTATATATGTTTTTAGTAACTACTGTTATTCTATTAACATTTGTAAAAGTTAATTAACATTTTATTTGTCATGATTTCAGTAATTTTGCTGGTTTTGATCATTCTTAATGTGACCACCAAAGTTAGCTGAGCACCTTAATGGCAGAAAAACTGACACAAGAAAGCCAAGAACTCAGGCAGGATTTGTACATCCATAGTGGTTTAGCTGATATAGTCCCAAAATCAAAATATGAAGGAACTTCCTGGTTAAAAAAAAAAAAAAAAATCTGTGTCTTTCACAACAAAAAGAGAGTCTTGCAGCTTTACAAAAATGAGAGAAAATATTGTAATCAAAGCCCTGATGGAACTAGTCCAACCCCACATTTATACGCATGTGCATTTGGAATCTAAGTAACTTCCCTTGGCATCCCTTCTCTAATGCAATTCATGGTAGCATGAGGAGATGGTTCGTAAATATAAGTTTCTTCTATCATTTAATGTTTATTATTAACTGAGTTGACATAGTCCAGCAAGATTTTTTTGCCTCGTGGAAATCGTTACAATCATCTCAGCCTGCATCTTTCTTTACTAATCAGTTTTCTGAAAATGGTACTGATGGAAAAAGTTACAGGAAGGAAAAGTATTTCAGTACACATTAAGTTCTAACATATTGCAGTTTCTTCTACTGGCTATTATAATTTATACACTAACTAGGAAGATATTTGCAACAAGAAATCTAAACAACAAGGTCAATTTGATTTGCATTGTTAAGGAAAGGGTTTATTTTTTCTTTTTATTTATTTATTTATTTTACAAGTGGTGCAAGAAATATATGCATATTAAGAAACAAATCTACCGGCAATATTTCAGTTTGTTTGCAGGTGCTTTTTGTACACTGAACAAATATACTGTGCTTTTAACTGGATTACTAACACTAGATTTTTTTTCCATTTATAGTGTTCTATGCTTATGAAACTATTTGGAAAAAGATCTTTTTAAATCTCATTTGTCAATTCAAATCCTATTTAATATTACACAGCTCTTGGTAAGACTGGGAAATGGGTAAACATTATTAGTTTCCTTGTAAATTTGACATGAACACAGGTTTTCTCATCCAAAAATCTGTCTGACATGCCGCTTTCCCCTTTCATTTGTGTCACTAGTACAGCTGTACAATAGTGAAAAATCTAGATGCAAATATTTATTTTAAAAATTTGGCATCAGCTGATCCAGATTCACAATCATTTATATTTACTTAGTTCAAACACTAGAACTTTTATTAGCACAAATGCTTATAAAAAGGAATTGGTTGAGTTTAAATGGCCAACTACGCTTCCAAAGGAAATTCTGATTTCATAACTAATCCAGCCAAATGCTAAAAGACAACCAAAATCAGCATTATCTCCTGAAGTGCAATCCTCTTGTTCCAAGTGAGGAACTACAACCTTTGGAGCAGCACAAGTACAGAGAGTCTCTGGGGGTTACAAGCAAAGGTGACTCCGAACTATGTCAGCGTTGCTTGTGCATGTCCAGCTAGATATCTGCAGGCCCTACCTTCTCTCCGCTATTTACTAGAAAGTAGATAGCCCTGTATTTTTACTCTGGGGGGATATTTTTCTCTGTCCTCTCAACCTGGGTTTTACTTTTCACTTCAGAATTAAAGGAAGCCCAAAGTCTCAAAACATAACTACTGAATTTCAACAGGTTTCACTATGATACTGAAAAAAAACCCTGGCTTTCACATTCAGTGCAAAATCATTGACTAGGCCCATCATGGCTCTTTAAGTTGGCTAAGGAAAAAATACTTTTCAATGACTCCAGTCTGAATAATAAACTTTAAGACCCTGGCAACTTCGGCACTGAAATTTTTTCACTATTTCAGTGACAAAGTAGGCTTTCAAAGACATAAATGACATAAATATCTTTAGCTTCTTCTGATACCAAAAGGGGACACTGTAGCATGACAAGACCCTGGCCCCAAGTTCCACTGTCCTGGACCTCTGCTTCTGGGTCCATGCCCTTGTCTTTCACTCTGGGCTCCTGACCCCAGTCCTCAGGGCCATTGACCCAGACCAGGCCACCCTCACTGTCTCTGCCCTTGGCCCTCTGGTTCTGGACCCTGGACTGAGCTGCCTAATGCCGAGTGCCCTACCAGGCACCCCTCTGTGTCCTCCTCGTCTCCTCCATAGCCACAATCCTGTCCTCCAGGTCTAAACAAATATTTGCATCAGCATAACAAATATCAGCAGATGGCTTCTACAAACTTCTTCCCCACTCTGAGTCAATACTCTACCTAAGCTATACTTCCCAGTCCTAGGCTCACTCTCACAGGTATCTTCGGTATCCGGGAGCCTCCTTCCTCCCGTCAGTTTCCTTAGGGGCTCCTCTCCCTGCAGCATGCAGGCTTTGACCACCCCCTCTGGCTCAGGTCCTGGGCTTATATGCCTTGTAGCCCCACCCCTTCCTGTCATGTGGCTCCCCAGCCATGCCGGGCAGTTTCCCCTTTATAGTTAAGGACCACCCTGTGCTCCTACTGCTGGTGCCCCCACCCCCCACACACAAGCAGCCAGCTTAGCCTGATGCCTTTTTACAGTAACAGGAACCCTTTGGCCCTCTATTACAGACACCTAAGTGCCATTAATGCTTTTGAAAATCTTACCATAATAGCCAATCTTAGTTATATAAATAGGTGAGGAATTTACATGATTTATAAAATTTAAGAGCGTCTGCCATGCATACTGAGTGGTCAGTTTTTTCACAGATATTTTAGCTTTTAAAAACATTCCTATATTTCAAAATCCCATAGAGATCTTAAGAATGAACAGCATGGAAGTTTTACTTCACTTTTTAAAATAACTTTCAGCAATAAAGTGTCTGAGAGCCAACCCATGCAAAATGTTTTTAAACATGTTGTACTTAACAATGGTTTAGCACCTCCCAAACCTGGCCCAAGAAAAGCTTCTGGAATCTCTATCCATTTGGCTACCTGTGCCTTTCTTGTTTTGTTAGCCAGCCTATTATATTCTTTAGCTGACAGAATATTACAGACAGTGGTCTCAAGTGACTGCAGCCCAAATTCCACTGAATAAGTGAGAGAAATACCTCAAATACCAAGATCCAGAATGTGCATAAAGTTAGGCCATCTTAAATGTGCCGCTTACTGCCTGGTTTGTGTTTGTGATTGGGGAGGGGATGCATGCATGAGCACAAATGGTGTTCTTTTATTAGCTAGATATTTTCTCCATAGACTTGATGAAATCCCAAGAGTTTTCCTCCATCTTCCTCTACTGTAAATCCTTAACTCCAGAGGCAACTTATTTGACTCTCATAGCTGAAAAAGAGTTGAACACTCTGAACCCCAAATAACCAGACACTTACACAGGGGTAGCCTACCTGCAGCACACATGCCAGAAGTGTTGTAGGCTGCTTCTCTATGTGGTACACAGGAGTCTGGAGAAGGGACAGACAGCACAGCTGCGGCTAGGGCAGGAAGCAGAAAACAAAGCGGGAGACCTGGCAGGGAAAGGGGATCAGAGCAGTGCTCAGGGAGAGCACAGGTGTGGTGCACCTGCCACTGGTACTTACAGCAATCCAGTCATGGCCAGAGTGCCAGGACTGTTTCTCAAACTCTGCATAGTTGTGCTGGTAGCAAAAAAATCCAAGCCTCTTGCCACACAGGCCACTCACTAGAACTGAGTACTTAAAAAAAAAACAAAACTGGGCCTTTTTCCAGTATTCTGCTTATAATGAAGGGGAAAACGTGACTGTAACTAAAACTTTTTTCTCCTCTGACACCAACACTTGAATGCTTAGACTCCGACTAGCAGCCTGTACAATACAAAAAGCACTTCATAAGTAATGACAATTCCAACTTTCCAGCTGAGACTATAACAAGTTAGCTGCCTTCATTCTGTTGTGCATTTCTAGAAACATGTTTCACATTCTGTATGGGGGATCAGATTTAAAAATTTCCAGTCCAAACTTGTGCAAGATTCTGCTACCCACAGTTTTCTAAATAGCCTTTTACTTTTTTCTGATTTGACATGGGCCCCTACACAAAGGACAACATTTTCATTCATAAACTGGAAAGCTTTTTCAACCTTTCTTGTTCTGGGGAATCCAAGAAAAGAACTGAAGCACCTCTAATTGATCCAAAGTCTCCACTCTCCTCAGTACTGAAATTAAATGAATTCTTTGAGTGAATAACAGCCCATGGACCTGGTATTTGCCACCTAGAAATGAGATGCACAAGCAGCAATAGAGGAGAAAGAAAACCAATACCACGGGCATCAAAAAAGTTACACTCACCATAATTTTATCTGCAGCTCTCAGAATCTGATAAAATCTATCAGTTATATAACTAACAAATCAGTCATCTTCTTCTGGCACCAAAAATGACTTTTCACACTCCAAACACTTCCATAACTTTTTGTTAATTGTAGGCTGATGCTTAGCATTCCCAAGGTAATAAACTTCAATACCAAGTATTATGAATTAACTATGTTTGTTAAGTTTGATGTTTGCATCCTAATAAAATAGGCCAAGAACATGGAAGTCTCTTCCTGCAAAAAATGTCACCTTTTTGAAGCTATTTTTATTCCAAGTTGTAATGAAAAAAAACACAAATGGTTTTCACATTAAGGGATTTCCAGGGAAAAAATTAATTCAGGAGACTCAAAATAGAACTTTTTGGCTTCCTAATGCCTCCTTGGAAATATCTTGTCAGTTTTATGTAGAAAATGCTAGGTTAGTAGAAGAACTCATCTTCAATGAGAAAATAATTCTGATGGAAAAATTCCAACTAAAAGCCCTGTCACACATTCACTTGCCACAAATCAATGGAATGTTGTGTTGTATTGAAGTTAATAAGTGTTAATGTGGTGGCACACATTCACTTGCAAAAGTTGTAAATCATTGGAAAGTAGTGACATATTAAAGTTAGTAGGTCTTAGGAGATAACTCTCTACTGAAAGGGAACAACTACACCAACTCCGCAATGGTACTTAACACATGTAAACTGCTTGAATGTGCGTCTCCTTTCCTTTTAACTGTACTTAGTGGGCACATCCAAACGAGCAAGCACATGCCTGTTGTGGCATCTCAAAGCAATTTGAGATGCCACAAGAGGCACACTGGAAACAAAAAAATGTTCCCCACTCTGCATATTTGTGCCACAGACTCTAATTCTGATACCAGGAAATCCCAGTATAAAAAACCCATGCAGACAAAAAGTGGTGCAGGCTATACTCCTGAAGCATGCCCTGAAGAAACTGGAGGCTGGGTCCACCATAGAAATGCTCTAGCACTCACCAGAGCATATCTATGGCTGCCCTGTGTCACTGCTCCTCCAGCACACTGCCACAGTGTGCTAGGGAAAATAGGAGTGGGGCAAGGCTGCAGCTGTGGATATGACCCAGGCTCTGTCCCCAGTAAGTAGGGACCTGGGGGTGGAGGGGCTGTGGGAGGTGTGGGGTGTGCAGGTGGGTGTATGGGTGTGGTGTTTGTGGCTGCCACACACCTACCCCCCCCACACAGGCCACCACATGCCTGATGCCCCCCACTTACCCTCCGCAGCACACAGCCCCCAGCACTGACAGTAACACCCAGTGGCACTGCTGGGGCCATGGCTCATTGCAGGCACAGCCCCGTAGTGATGCATCACTATGGAGCCCATACACACTAACAGGCTGGGCAGGGTTAGGCCAGGGTAGGCCAGCTCCCTCCAACATGTGCAGACCATGGGTCACATGGCAACACTCCACCACAGGGTGGTGCCTGCAGTGGGCCATGGCCCTGATGGCTCAGCTGGCTGCTGCTGCCAGGGGCTATGCATCACAGGCAGTGGATGGGGGGGGTGGATGATGCCTCCCCTCCCAAGCCCCCTCACAAACCCCACACCCATAAACCCCTCCACAAACCCCATATACCCACTCACACCCCCACACCCACCCAACCACCTACTCACCACCCACAAACCCCTCACCCCATCCCCCAAACCCCACGTTCCCCTAGACCCACCACACATACACACCCACAACTCTCCTGCAACCCCCCCATCTCACGTGCTAAATACCCAGCTGCCAGACAGGCTGGGACCTGGTGGTGGGAGCTGTGACTGCAGGGGCGGCTGTCCCCATAACCTGGTTAGTGAAGGGGTCAGGGGGAGCTCTCATTTTTCCATAAGAAAAAAGCAGACACCAAAGCATATAGCTTTTAGTATTTACTTTATTATGATGATAGAGGCACTGGTAGGCTTCCAAATTGCTTTAAACTTGTAAATATATTAATAAAACATTTCGCAACTGATCGATCTCTCTCTTTCATGGTATTTCATTTTAATCATGGAAGAACACAGATTTTGGTGTATGTTAAAGGATGAATTTGGAATTTTTTATCAGCAAATTTGCAATTTTTAAATAGAGAACACCAGGATTCCTGCTGCTGAGACAACTGGTGGGACCCAGGCGGAGGATCCTGCTCAGCACTGGCACCAGGAGGGTAAATGTAAAGGCCGACCTCCCAGCCATTTGGGTCCAGGAGGACATGCTTTGACAGTTCAAAGTGGGCCACTACTATGAGCATATCTTCCAGGCAGTAGCTGCCCAAATGACAAGGTGGGGGCACAAATGGCAGCAGTGCCACATAAAGGCCAACTCTGCAGCCACAGCCCAACCACTGGCAGCTGGCTCAGAGGTTCAGACAGCTCTGCTGGACGCACCTGCTAGGTGCATGTACACATGCAATAAGTACACAGCAATAAACTCCAGTGCAGTTCATACCAGAATCAGCAGTTCTTGGGTGCAGTGTTCACAGGTGCACCTGGGATGGCAGCTGTTAGAACCAGGTAGACCAGCCGTGGGCTGGCAGCAAGCTTGGGGGAGGTTGTGGGGGTCAGTCCCAGGCTCTGGGTTGTGGCATCAGGCAATGGAGGGGCTGGCTGGGGCATGAGGGTGCTACAGTGCAGGGCTAACCATCAAGCAGCCCTTCCAGTGTAGCACCCTCATGCCCCTGCCAGCCCCGGTCACCATCTACATATGTTGAAGCAGTGTAAATTACTCCACTGTAGGATAGTACTTATCCCAAACAGCATAGCTAATTAGTTTACTCCACCTTAACACAGGCACACGTGTAGTGGTGGTGCTTTACTGCAGAGCTAATTAGTCATCTCCATAGTAAAGTGCATGTCTAGATGTACCCAGTAAGTGTTAAGTTGACCATGAATGTGTGACAGCACCCCAGCTCTAAGTGGGGTGCTTCTGCATCTACACAAATCCTGTAGCCATATATATACAATTAAAGAATCATGTCTATAATGACTAACTATATCACTATGTATAGACTTGTCTGGTGTTGACTATTATGGCTGTTGTAGGATTTTTTGGAGGGAAAATATAGCTTCTGCTTGCTTAGAACTGTTTTAAAATTAGTTAAATTTAGAACATTATACTAAAAAGACTTACTGATAAGAATATAGTGTTTATTAATATGTTTATTGGGATGTATACAGAAAACCCATGGGCCACCACATGTATGCTCACAAAACACCTCCGACATGCCAAGAAAGCCATAATCTCTCTGTGCTTCACAAATAAAAATTACTGTCTTCTTGAATGATCCCATTCTATCACTACCTAGATTGCTTATTTTGCTGCTTTTATAAAGGCTCTTGTTAACACCCTTTCATAGTCCCCCTTTACCCCTCCAAGCTAGCTGCTTGCATTTGCATGATCTCTTTTCTGATATTTGACTCTGCCCACATTTGCTTCTTTCTCAGACCTGAAGAAGGGCACTCGATGACTGAATACATGTCCAAAAGCTCTCCCAACTATACAGGTGGTCCATCAAAAGGTATTAGAGAAAGTCCTTGCCTCTCATACTAAGCAGGAGGTATTAGCATTTATAAGAAAGTTTTTGAATTATATACTCCTTACAGGCAATCATAAGAAAGGTATTCATAAAACTGAACTGAATATATTTTATACAGTATAGGCAAGTTTATACGTCTCTCCTACCCACTCAGTAACCCTGGTCTTGCTGTGAGTTCTGCATGGGCAATCTTGAATGCTTGCATTAAGCATCCTTGTAGTATCAAGGTCACAACTCATAGAATCATAGAAAATTTGGGTTGGAAGAGACCTCAGGAGGTTATCTAGTCCAACAGCCTGCTCAAAGCAAGACCATTCCCAACTAGACCATTACAGACAAGGCTTCATCTAGCCAGGTCTTAAAACACTCTCCACAACCTCTCTGGGTAACCTGTTCCAGTGTTTGACTACCCTTCTAGTGAGAAAAAATTCTTCCTAATATCTAACTTAATTTCCCTTGCTGCAACTTGAGACTGTTGCTCCTTGTTCTGTCATCTGGCACCACTGACAACAACCCAGCTCCATCCTCTTTGGAACCCCACTTCAGGTAGTTGAAGGCTGCTATTAAATCCCCTCTGTAGATGAGCAAGGGGAGTCAGAGGGAGGAGATCCCCACTCACTCCCTTCCCCTCAGTGTCTGGAAGACAAGCTACCTTGCTAGTGATGGGACAAGCCGCAGAAGCAGCTGGACCAGGGGACCTGGAAAGCCAGTCGTGATGCAGCATTCCCAGGAAGCCCCAAGGTAGACGCACAAGGGGGATAAAACCCTTACCTCTGGAGTTCTCCCAATCTGTGGTGTGAGCAGGCCCAGAAGGTAAAGGATGGGGTTCAGGGATGCTTGGGGCAGCACAGCAGCCAGCACAGCTGTGATCTGGACCCTTTAAAGGTCCTCCTAGGAAACAGAGTCCCCTGGGAGGAAAAGCCCTATTTGGGACTACTAAAGCTGGGCTAGGACATCCTGGAAAGTGTCGGGGAACAGGGCCCCAAGGTCATGGTGGGCCGAGCGGTTCGGATCGAACAGGCGGGATCAGCGACGAGGAGTCTGAGCAGTACGGGACTCGTGTGGTTTCAAACAAGTGGATTTTATTTACTTACGCTTCTGGAGCGTAGGCAGAAGGCTTGCTTGTTCAGTTACAGTATTAGCAAATGTATGAATGACAAAGGGGTCTGTTGGTCCACAGGGTTCCCGAGCCGAGCCCTTGCTTTCTGGCCTGGAGGCTAGGTGCGGCTGCCCGACTCGATAATCCCAGGACTGGTCAACAGCTCATGAATGGGAAACGAACAACGAACTGTAACACGATGAGATGAGATGAACGGACTCTAACGTGGATGAAAAGAGGTGGTTGGTGGTGATGCTGAGGTCGATGCCGAAGGATGTAACAGTGCCGTAACCAGTGGTCGAAATGCAGGTCGGGTCAATCAGGATCGTAGTCAGTGTCAATGCCAAAGATCAGTTCGGTAGCCGAAAAATCAGTACGAAGATGAAATCGAATGAATCGCAGAACCATAGCCGTGAGGAGACCAGTGGGCCTGAAAGCCCTCCTGAGGAGCAGTCCCTGTCAAGACAGCCTCTGCTCTCAGGTCGGGTTGATCTCTCCCTGAGAGACAGTCTCTGCCAAGGCAGTCTCTGTTCTCAGGTTGAGTCTCTCCCCTGTCACTCCGGTCTCCCCCCTTGGGTGGGGTCTCACAAGCCTTAAATATAATTTAGGTGGCCAATCAGGTTGCTTTGTTCATAGAAATTTCTAGTCCGATGATATCATATAGTTGACAGAACTGAGCATGCGTGTTGTTACAAACTATGTCAGGTTTGACTGACAAACCCTAAGGTCGCACAGGGGGCACATGCTGGGCACGCTGGTGATTTTCCATTGGCTCGGCTTGTCTGCGCATGTTCAAACTTAACCCTGTGTTACGCTGCATACACTCAGAATTTGGTCCGGACAGAAAGTTTATGCCATCAGGGGAAGAAACATCTGATTGCAATTCATCCCAGGTGCTTCACCTTAATACAAGACAGATGAGTCGCAGCTGGAGAACAGAAGCCAACACTGAAAGGCTGGGAGTATACAGAGGAGAACCTAAACAGATGCTACTCAAGACAGCCCTGATGGCAGAACCAGTTTCCTTCTCTGGGAGAGAATTCTACATTAATACCATCAAGTCATGACAGGTGAGTACCCCAAGAAGGTAGCATAGTCTCTGACAGGGTACACAGCACTTGTTGAGCTGTAAGCAAAGGGGCATGACCACAACCTCACCCTCTTCTCTCTTCTATACTAAATAAGCCCAGTTCCCTCAGCCTCTCCTCATAAGTCATGTGCCCCAGCCCCAGAACCATTTTTGTGGCCCTTTGCTGGACTCTCTCCAATTTGTCCATATTGTTTCTGTCGTGGGGGGCCCAAAACTGGACACAGTACTCCAGATGTAGCTTGAGCATTGTTGAATAGAAAATAATCACTTCACTTGATCTGCTAGCAACACTCCTACCAATGCATCCCAGTTTGCTGTTAGCCTTCCTGGCAACAAGGGCACACTGTTGGCTCATACTCATCTTATTGTCCACTGTAACCCCCTGCAGGTCCTTTTCTAGAAAACTGCTGCCCAGCCAGTCAGCCCCCAGCCTGCACTGGTGCACGGGATTGTTCCATTCTAAAGGCAGGACTTTGCACTTGTTAATATTGAACCTTATGAGTTTCTTTTGGCCCAATTTGTCTAGGTCACTCTGAAACCTAACCCTACCCTCCAGCATAGGAGGATAGTTGGGGAAGCGCTGAGGACCCAGAGGGGAAGGGAATCAGATGTCGAAGGTGAGTGGTTGCTCCTTAAGGAGACGATCCTCCATGCCCAAAGGGAGGTAATCCCAACAAGGGTCAAAGGGAGCAGGAGGGCACATAAACCCCCATGGCTCACTAAGAGCATCCGGGAATGTCTCCTTGCTAAAAGGGAGGCATATACCCAATGGAGAGATGGGGTCATCGCCAAGAAGGACTATGTTATAGTCGCCCGAGGATGTAGGGGGGCAGTCAGGAGGGCCAAGGCAGAGTTGGAGATAGGACTAGCTTCCCGGATTAAGGACAATAAGAAGTCCTTCTTCAAATACATAGGGGGTAAAAAGAGGGTCCCGGGTAATGTGGGGCCCCTGCAGGACACGATGGGCAACTTAGTCATCATGCCAGATGACAAAGCTAACATATTTAACGATTTCTTTGCCTCTGTCTTCCTAAGTAGGGACCAGTTCAGCCACCTCCCTGCTGGGCCCCCCTCGGGCCCCGAGAGAGACACGCCTGGGCCAAGGGTTAGCGAGGAGTTAGTTAGGGTACTTCTGGAGAAGCTGGACGTGTTCAAGTCCGCTGGTCCGGACGATCTTCACCCTAGGGTTCTACAGGAACTGGCTGAGGTCATTGCGGGACCCCTGGCACGGCTCTATGAGCACTCGTGGTGCTCTGGCGAGGTGCCGGAGGACTGGAAGAGGGCCAATGTGGTCCCTATCTTCAAAAAGGGAAAAAAAGAGGACCCGGGAAATTACAGGCCAGTTAGTCTGACCTCAATCCCGGGTAAGCTCTTTGAAAAAATTATCCTGGCACACATCCAGGAGGGCCTTGCGGGGGAATGCATGCTCAGGGGCAACCAACATGGGTTTATCAGTGGCAGGTCTTGTCAGACCAACCTGGTGGCCTTTTACGATCAGGTCACCAAATCATTAGACGCAGGGGTTGCTGTGGATGTAGTCTTTTTGGACTTCCGGAAGGCTTTCGACACTGTCTCTCACCCTGTCCTCATCAAAAAGCTGGGAGACTGTGGTGTCGATGCCCACACGGTCAAATGGGTCGCCAACTGGTTGGAGGGCCGCACCCAGAGGGTGGTAGTGGATGGGTTCTTCTCGACCTGGAAGGATGTGGGCAGTGGGGTTCCGCAGGGCTCGGTCCTCGGGCCTGCACTGTTCAACATCTTCATCAGTGACTTGGATGAGGGGGTAGAAAGCACCCTGTTCAAGTTTGCTGATGACACTAAGATGTGGGGGGATGTGGGGGCACTAGAAGGGTGCAATAGGCTACAAGCTGACCTTGACAGGTTGCAACGGTGGGCGGATGAGAATAGGATGGGGTTTAACACTGATAAGTGCAAGGTGTTGCACATGGGGAGGAAGAACCGGCACCACACTTACAGGTTGGGGAACTCTCCTCTTGCCAGCACGGAGACGGAAAAGGATCTTGGAGTCGTCATTGACTCCACGATGAACATGGGCCGGCAGTGTGGGGAGGCAGTCAAGAAGGCCAATCGTACCCTATCATGCATCCACAGATGCATCTCGAGCAGGTCCAGGGAGGTGATCCTCCCCCTCTATGCGGCACTGGTCAGGCCGCAGCTGGAGTACTGCATCCAGTTCTGGGCGCCACACTTCAAGAGGGACGTGGACAATATGGAAAGAGTTCAGAGGAGGGCCACTCGTATGATCAGGGGTCAGCAGGGCAGGCCTTATGAGGATAGGCTACGGGACCTGAACCTGTTTAGCCTCCACAAGAGAAGGCTAAGGGGGGACCTTGTGGCCTGCTACAAACTGGTCAGGGGGGATCAGCAGGTATTGGGGGAGTCCCTGTTCCCCCGTGCGCTGCCGGGAGTGACCAGGAATAACGGTCACAAACTGGCGGAGGGTAAGTTTAGATTAGATATTAGGAGGCGCTACTTCACAGTCAGGGTGGCTAGGGCCTGGAACCAGCTTCCAGGGGAAGTGGTGCAGGCTCCTAGCCTGGGGATTTTTAAAAGGAAGTTAGATGAGCACCTTGCCGGGGTCATCTGACCCCGGTGCTCTTTCCTGCTAAGGCAGGGGGTCGGACTAGATGATCTACCTAGGTCCCTTCCGACTCTAGCTACTATGAAACTATGAAACTATACCTACTACTCCCCACAGCTTGGTGTCAAACACAAACTTGCTGACAATGCACTCCATCCCATTTTCCAGGTCATTAATGAAGATATTGAACAAAACCAGGCCTAGGACCAACCCCTGGGGCACTCCACTTGATACCAGCTGCCAGCTAAACACCAAGCCATTGAGTACTATTCTCTGAGCCCAATTATCCAGCCAGTTGTCTATCTACCTTGTAGCCCATTCATCCAGCCCATACTTCGTTAGCTTGCCTGTGAGACTGTTGTAGAAGACCATATCAAAAGCCTTGCTAAAGTCAAAGTATACTTATCCCTGCATCCACAGAGCCAGTCATCTCATCATGGAAGCAGAAGGCAATCAGGTTTGTCAGGAATGACTTGACCCTCGTGAATCCATGCTGACTGTTCTTAGTCACCTTCTTCTCCTCCAAGTGCTTAGAAATGGATTCCCTGAGGACCTGTTCCATGATTTTTCCAGTGACTGATATGACACTGACCAGTCTGTAATTCCCTGGATCCTCCTTTTTCCCCTTTTTAAATATGTGCACTATATTTGCCTTTTCCAGTCATCCAGGACCTCTCCCAATCACCATGAGTTTTCAGTGATGGTGACCAGTGACTCTGCAATTGCATCAGCCAACTCTCTCATTACCTTTGGGTACATCCCATCTGGCCCCATTGACTTGTATATGTCCACCTTTTCTAAATAGCTTCTAACCTGTTTTTTTTGCCATAGGTGACTGCTCACCTCCTCTCCAAACTGTGCTGCCAGGTGCAGTCTTCTGGGAGCTGACCTTGTCTGTGAAAACTGAGGTAAAAAAGGCTTTGAGTACTTTAGCCTTTCTTGCATCTCCTGTCACTAGGTTGCCTACCCCATTCAGTAAGGGACCCACACTTTCCTTGATTCTCCTCTTGTAACTGACATATTTGTAGAAACCTTTCTTGTTAACCGTCATGTCCCTTGCTAGTTGCAACTCTAATTGCACTCTGTCCTTCCTGACTTCATCCCTGTATGCCCAAGCAATACTCTTATATTCCACCTGAGTTTGTCCAAGTTTCCACTTCTTATAACTGATTCCATTCTGCTTTTACCTACCATTACTTTTCAGCCCTACCAAATGATCTGCGTGAGTTTATGTTTTCAAAGCTGTTAGCACAAGGAAAAGAGATAGGAATGCATTTATAACCTTTCCTGAAAATTGAAATTCTCATTTATGTTTCTAGACCTTCAAAGTCAGGAGACCCTAAGCAATAGGTTTCAGGAAGTCCAGAGTGTGACTCTGGATACATTTGGAAATTTGAGGATGTTATGTAAGAGAATCTCTGCCATATAGCACGAGAAGAGCTTTTCCAACATAATAGTTGCATGGATATGCTAGGAAATGAGACTTATCTATCACTTAGCTGACAAAGTTCTATTTATTTAAACATGTAAATGCTGCAGCTAAAACTGGTGCATAATGTGTATACAAAAAAATGTAATATCGATGCTAATGGATCCCCTGGGTTGCAATCTTTGGCCTGAGAAAAGGAAGATGTAATATTTGATGGTAATAATATTGTACAGTGCTACATGATTCTGCCTTTAGGTAGCTGCTCTCTGAGATCAGTTGTTATCACAGTCCTAAGACTCTTGACTGAAGTTATACTCTCACCCATTATAAACTGGGATAAGTTAATCAGGCCTTCTCCTCTTATCACTTGGCACCACAGTAGTACCACTGACTTCAATGGAGTTGCCCCTAGTTTACACTGGTATAAATAAAGACCCATTGTTTCTGAAGTGCCCAAACTGTAACAGATACTATATGGAACAGTGAAAGATATGTAACCTAGACTCTGAGTGGAAAAAAAAGCTGCCAACCACATTCTAGGCATGACACAACACAACAGGCATGAGGTTCTTATCTCAGGATCAACAATTTAGAACTTGAAGCATAATCATTCATCTTTAACCCTATCTGTGAAAAATATTTTCTTCTAACGAAATTAGATTGCAATTTGGCAAGTGCCAAAATGGCAAGTGCATCTGTTAAAAATGTTTTATAGTCCTCCCAGAGGAACATTAGTAGCCATATTCTGTGAACCAACCTTTCTGTGGGAGTCGCATACTCCCATATCACAGAATACAAAAAAAAAAAAGGAAAAATTAACAGATCCTAAAGATCATAATGAAAAATACAGTAAACATTCAAAATTTATGGCCTCAAGAAACTACCATTTCGGCATTGGAAAAGTTACATCTTGGTGCTCTGTCCCAGTCTACATTCACTGATTTACAAATGCAAAAATTTTACTATAATATAGTTCCTCACTTCCCTGCAAAAGCTGGTTTCACTGGTATTTAAGAGTGAAACAACAAGATGTATCACACAAACAATATTGTTCCTACTACGTGTGTTATTATTAATGCATGAAAAAAATGAAATACGTGTAAATACTGCTTTTGAAACCCCACTGAGCCTAAAGGCTACAATCTAAAGATTAACATTCCAAACGACAGAATGAATTGCATGACACAGAAAACTTGATCTGTATCTATGGCTGTGAGCAAAAGGGTTCAAGGTAATATTTTATTAACCCTTCCACCTACCTAATGTATTTTTTTAATGAAAAAAGTATAAAAAACATATTTAAGAGAGAAGTGCTTGGGGAAAGCAGTCTGCTTCATATTGGATATTACTGATATTGGATATTATTGTCAATTGTTTCACCCTGATATCAACAGTCCTCCTTTACACCTTAGATTTTTAAAAGCCAACAATTTAGGGTGTACATTTGTGCCTGCAATTATGCACAGGTAAGTTAATGATTGCAAATTCAGCCAAGTCTAAAACTACGTGATGGCAGAAAACCACAGAAGCAGTTTAGTGCCTCTCAGAAATTGTAAGTGTAAAAGCAGAGAGAAACTTCGGAGAAACCAATATTCTATTTTAATGTCATCCAACCTTCCTGCCTTGCAGCCTGGATTCTGTGTGGGGTCAATGTGTGGGATCAGTGCATAGGTATGACCCTGCATGCCCAGATGTGGCTGAGCAGAAATGTGATAGCAGGGGAGCAGCAATTAATGCTGCCACCACTCCCCCAAATTTCTGGATCCCAAAATTTTGGATTCCCCCCAAATTCCCCAGCCGGGTAGACTGGATGACATGGCTCCATGGCCAGCTGTGGCTTGTGGATTGGCTTTGAGCATCCCCATCCTATTTTATTATACTAGAGGCATATTTTCAGTGGTATTTAGGTACCTAATGGTATGGAAAGGTGCTGTTTAGGTGCCTAACTCCTAGTGAAGTTAATAGGAGTTTAGCGCTTAACCTGCTTAGTCACATTTGGAAGTCCTCCTAAGTGTTTTTCTGCATCACTAGGCACCTACATAGCTTTAAAAATTTGGCTCTTTGACCCCAGGCCACAATCAGAATCTGGCCCCACTTGTTGCTGCCATCTGGTGCCTGAAAAAAAGTACAAGGGCCAAGTTTACCTTAGGAGTTTTACATAAATCTATTATCTTGGTTCAATCCCCCACCAAGAAACTTGAAAAAATAATTTCTGCCTTGGTGTTCCAAACTTCCCTGCTCATAAGTAATATCAAACTATAACAGGTTTTACTAATGGGACAAAAGGAGGTGGGATAACAAATGGATTTAAGAACCCCTTGATAACCAGTGGTCCACTTCATCCCTCTATTAACAGTTCAGCACAATCAATAGGTTCAGAACTATCGCTTATTCCTACACAAGGTGAACAGTATAGTTAGCAGAACTAGTGTAGCTCTTAGCCCAAGATTTTCCTTGCCTCACCACCACCACTGGGGCTCTGTTTCTCTTCTGGTTAGCAACTCACCTCTTCTAGATACAATCTCAGCTCTTCAGGATCTGGCAGGTACAGACTTTTACCTGCTTTTACCTAAGAATTTCAGCATTTTAAGACCAAGTGTAACAAAGAGTAACAAATTCAGACTTCACCAACTAAGGGAATATGTACATCAGCAGCACGTATCCCTTTACGGTTGGATGGTGAGATGCACTACCATCTTTTATTTCATTTCATTTTATTTTATTTTATTTTGAAATGTCATGTCTTGGGCCAAATAAGTTCTGAATTCTATTGACTAAGCACCACAAATAAGTATCCTACCACTAAGAGAACTGCAATCTGCAACCTCCCTTGGTGATTCCTGAGCTGATGGTCCCTTCACCACACTTCCACACAAGCCATGATGAGCAATGACCCCTCAATTACAGGTACAGAAAGAAGTGTAGTAAAGTGTAGCTCCAGCTGTAACTCAGAATTATTTTGCAAAGTATTCTGAATTACAATATTACCCCAGACCAAACAGAAGTTCACTGTTGGTTCCAATGGGTAGGGGAATCTAGCTGCCAGCTAGGAGCCTGCAGCCAGGTCCCCATAGCAATGGCTACAGCTCTCTGCTAGTGCTCACTGTTTTCAGAATGGGAGGGGGGAAAGACAGTGGTGGGAGATCATTCTTGGGGCTGCCTGGCTGGTGCTGAAGGGTGGGGTGAATGAACTGGAGCCCTTCCACCTCGGTCGGGGCTCCAATACACCTATCCCACCCTCCGGGGTGGCTGAAAAGCCACCAGACTGAACTCCCTTTGATCCCTTTCCCCCATCCCATTCTGAAAACAGCAACATGCTGGGAGCTCTTCAGGCAAAAGTTACCAAAGATGCTACACTTTGAAAGTCTTTATCTGATACCTCATGCAATGAAGGGTCAGATTTTCACCTGACTGGCCATTTTTGAAGCAGTCTGCAGCCATGCATTTGAGTTCAGTCATAGCTATAACTGCTTTCTGTGGCCAAACTATGCAAAAATTGTCATTTCTGACTGCACCCTTCATTTACTCAACTTTCTCTTGCACTATCAGTCCCCTTAGGAACTTTACAATTTTAGAAGGCTGGGCCTGACTTCCCTGGCCTCTTATATTCAAATATTAAAAGCAGTTAAAACACATTATCACAGTCAAAACAAGCACAGAAGAGTTTTCCACTCCTTTGTCCATGCATACTAATGGAGGATATGCAGATAAGAGACACTGCCAGATTACTGCATTGGGCAGCACAGTCTGGGGAGGAAGTGAGCAGCCAACACTGGTGAAAGAACAGTGTGTCAGGGACAGCGAGACCATCATGCCACAGAAACATGCAACGGTGACATCGCCATGCTGCAAGACTCACCGGAGATGCCGCTGTGTCCCAAGACACAGTCAGCAGGGGCAAGGGTGCCCGAAGAATGGAAAAAACCACCACCAGTGTGGACACGCTTTGTAAGCATGTGCCGACACCGATTTGTCAGTGGAGGCGGCAAGAAGTCAAAATCCTCACAAGATGGCCTGAGTGGGGGACCAGAAATGGGTTCCCAGGAGCAACAAAACTGCAGTCATGCTACAGGCCCAGGAGGGGCAATAGGTGGCAGCCTCCAACAGAGGAACTGGCACTGCAAGCTGACTTGGAGGAGTCAGATGACTTACCTGAAAGAGGGACTTGGAGGCCCAGCTTCAGGGAGTGAAGCTGAGGCAGCGGTGAATCTGCAGGACAAAAAGAGAGAGACAACTGGTAAAGAACTGTGTGAGTGAAGGACAGGAGGTGGTTGTTACCCCTCTTGAATCCTTTTGGGATTATATTAGTTTATTTGGTCTGAGCCTCAAAGTGCCAAGAATAGACTGGAACTTGGTGCAGGCGAACCAAGCCTAGAGTGGGACTGAACTAAACCAAAGTGAAATTGCTTTTGTGCAACATCCATGTAACAATGGGTTGATGCTAGATGAGATGTAGGGGAGCATGAGCCCCAATGTTCTTGCACTAATAATTAGACCAAACAAGATACCACTGAACCGGGATCTAACAACATTTTCCCAAAATTGAAGTTCCATCAAAGATGTAGCAGGGAAGAATCATCAGTGGTCAAACTGTTGGTCCACAAGGCCATGGTTGGCTCTGGATGATTAGAAATGGGTGTGTACAAGCCTATGGGGCCAGATGGGATATGCCCAAGAGTGTTGAGGGAGTTGTCTGATTAGATTGCAGAGCCACTGGCCATCATCTTTGAAAACTCATGGTGATCAGGAGAGGTTTCGGATAATTGGAAAAGGACAAACATATTTCCCATATTTAAGAAAGGGAAAAAGGGGGATCCGAGGAACTGCAGGCCCCTCAGGCTCACCTTAGTCACTGGAAAAATCATGGAACAGATCCTTCGAGAGCCTCAGCATGGAATAAGCAGACCCCCCACGTCTTGGAGAACTCACCCTCAGGTGCACCGCCAGAGCAGGAACCAGTACCATGGCCACACAAGCTGCCATTTTGCCAGCTTTTCAATCAGCTGTTCCCAGGGTGGGGGAGAACTGGGCCAATGGCAGTGACGGGAGATGCCACCACAGGAAGATTTAAAAACCCTGCCAGAAGCCAGTGGTGGGGGAAGGAGATAGAGAAGGAGAAAGAGAGCCAGCAGGGAGCACGCAAGGCTCTGAGTGACTCCTGCTGCTAGCAGGAGCGTTGTTGCAGGTGCGGAGCCTGCCTCCGGAGCAGGGGAAAATAGCATCCTTACATTAGGCTGGGGATGATCCCAAAGGGGATTAAAGGTGTCGCTCTCACTGGGGAAAGAGAGACATGCCTGATATATGGAGTACAACCCTCTAGCACCAGGGGCTGGGGCTCCAGATGCTTTAACACCCAGGTGAACAAATTGGAGAGAGTCCAGCAGAAGGCAACAAAAATGGTTCAGGGGATGGGATACATGACTTCAGAGGAGAGACTGAATAATCTGAACTTATTAAGTCCAGAGAAGAGAAGACTAAGAGGGGGTTTAATAGCAGCCTTTAACTACACAAAGGGAGGTTTGAAAGAGGGTGCAGCTCCACTTTTCTCAGGGGTGGCAGATGACGGAACAAGGAACAATGGTCTCAATTTGCAGTAAAGGAAGTTTACGTTAGATATTAGGAAGAATATTCTCACAAGGAGGGTAGTAAAACACTGGAACAGGTTACCCAGAGAGGTTGTGGATTCTCCATCCTTGGAGGTTTTAAAGACCCGGCTAGACAAAGCTTTGGCTGGGACAATCTAGTTGGGAATGGTTCTGCTTTGAGCAGGGGGGGTTGACTAAATTATTTCCTGAGGTCCCTTCCAAACCTAATTTTCTATGATTCTGCGATTCTATAGACCAACTTTGTCTAGTAATAGTAATATGTAAATAAGCACACCACTGAGTTTATCACACTGGTACAGTAGATCAGGGTTACATATAACAGAATGTGTACGTATAACAGCACCACTACTATCTAAAATATATCACAGTCTGAAATGACAGGTTGCATAGGAATATTATGAGAGGAGGACACAATAACTATAATGGATAGATAAACTGCCTTTTGCCTTAATCTTCCCAATCTACCCTGGTTTCACAGAAGTATTGCATCAAAAGCAGCTTGGAGGAAAGAGCTGAAAAAGAAGCAATAGCCTTCAGGATCAGTTCAGAGTATTCCATACAAGAGGAACCGCATGGTACAAGCCACAAACTTGTGAGAAACTGACAAATGCAGCCCAAGAGGTCAGGACTGTCATTTATTATAGGCCAGTACAGTGTGTAGGACAATGGAGCCAGGCCTGACTGAGCGGGGGCTTTAGGCACACAGCACCAAAACCACAAAAGAGCTACATTTTAAATGTTTCCTTAATTAAGAATCTCTCTCTTTTTAAATGTTTACTTTTTATATTAAATTATATTATTTTTATATTAAATTATGTTAAAACTTTATATATATTTCCTATATATATTTGTGTGTGTATCCAAATATGAGGCTGTGACAGGTCCCTGCCTGCCTTACCTGGACCCCATGACATAGGTGGTTGGGCTGCATGCAGCCAGTTGCCACCGTGCAGGCTAATGAGCCAGGCCTGGACTAGGGCATGACACAGTGGCCACACCATAAAAAAACACCTGAGGGCCAGGGCTGGGATGGAGGACACTGGGCACCCAAGCTGGGACCAGACACCTCCCATGACACTGGAAGCTTGCTGCCACCACTGTCACCACTGCTGCTATCGCCACTGCTGCTGCCACCGCCACCACCAACAACACAGACACTGATGCCACCTCCACTACCACCACTACTGCTACTGACAACACCACCACCATTGCCACAGATGCTACAACCAACCCATAAGTTGGAGAATCTGGCCCTGGCCTGCAGGGCCACGGGCAAGCCAGGGCAAGTGGCTGGCTGGGCTCTAGCCCCAGTGTGGCACAAAGTCCCTGAACTACGTAATTCCTGCCCAGCTGAAGTCCACATGAGTGCAGGCAGGTCCTCATGTGGAAGAGACAACCAGGGCTTTGTGGGGAAGGACCCCACTGAGGGTGCATCACAGCACCCCAGCAGTCCTATCTTCAGATCCACACATGAAACACACCTGCGGACAGTCCCTGAGAATGGGAGGCTCCAAAGGAGGGGGGAGAAAAGGGGGTGAAGTCATAAAGCCCCTCCAAAACTTCAACATTGAGGGGCGAGCAGCTCATTACAAGGCAATGGAGCCCTGTCCTTCCCATGCTAAGGGGTGCTTAGTTGTTCATTTTTCATTTGTGTTAGCCTTTCCATCCCAATTACAGAACCACACAGCCAGCAACTGCAGAAGACACATAACATGGCTGTACTCTAAACAATCACATCAAACTCTCAAACATAGCTTGTGATCCAACATAACACCTGAGAGGGAAGGGGTGGGGGAACAGAAGGGGGAGAAGGGGAGGAGGAGCCCCACAGAAGATACCAGAGAGGAGCCTAAGCTAGCAGAAAGATCTTCATATCACTCATGGGAACCAAGTACACCTCCCATAAGTTATCACAGGAGAGTCAGCTCAGGGCAATCCAGCCGCCATGTGGCAGTACGAAGGCCTGCCACAGATGTCTATATATATATATATATATATATATATATATATATATAGTCTGGTACTTGAAGAGAGTCTTACATACAACATGTAATGAATCTTATGAACAGGCTATCAAGCAGTCCATTTCAAACAACAGTAAAATATTGAGCTCAGAGGCAAGCAGTGTCAATATTATTTTTACCAGCATCTACAGCAAAGGGCCAATATGATATTTTTCTTTCCCTGATATTGCTTTTTTGTTTAAAATGACACAAACTTGAATACCTAGGTGTAGGTAATACCAGCATTTCCAAATGTTTATAGAAAGGGCTCTTTATAAATGGGAAGCAATTACTATGAAAAAAACCCAGAGAAAATCAATAGTTGGAACCACAGAAAGAAACTCAGGAACCTTACTTGACTTGGTGTGGACCACAGGGAAGGACTTGGTGGGGGATCTGCAGGTACAAGGTAACATAGGAGATAGTGACCATCTGTTGATAGGATTCACTATCCAATGAAAGGTGGGAAAGATAACTAGTAGGGCAGAAGTGCTAGACTTCCAGAAGGCCAACTTCAGTGAGCTCAGGAGATTACTTAGAGTGGGACTAAGGGGTAATAGCATCGGTGAGTTGGGAGTCCAGGAAGGGTGGGAGTTCCTCAAGGGACCGATCCTGCAGGCACAGAGAGGTACCATCCTAGTACACATAAAGGGAGTCAAAAGAACCAAGAAACACTCTTGGCTGAACAGGGAAATCTGGGAGAGTCTACAGGGGAAAAGAGAGTCTCACATGTTGTGGAAGCAGGGGCAGCCACCAAGGAGGAGTATACCTGTTGGCTTGCGCTTGCAGGGAAGCAGTGAGGAAGGCCAAACCATAAACGGAACTCAGGCTGGCAACAAAGATTAAAAGTAACAAAAACTCCTTCTTTAAGTATATAGGGAGAAAAAAAGAAGGCACAGGGTAAGATAGGGCCACTACAGGATGGACTAGGGCAACTCATAACAGCTAGGATAGATAAAGCTGAGCTCTTAAACAATTTCTTTGCATCTATGTTCCTGGACACAGATACAAACAAACCTCCCAGTGAGACTTTAGTGTGAGAGAGATACCAATCCACCAATGGTCAGCGCTGACCTAGTGAAGGGGCACTTGGAGGGGTTGGACATATTTCAGTTGGCAGGCCCCAATGATCTTCACCCAAAGGTACTAAAGGAATTGGCCAGTGTCATAGCGAAACCACTGGTACAACTGTCTGAGAAGTCATGGTGCTCAGGACAGGTCCCAGAGGACTGGAAAAGGGCCATTGTGTTCCCTATTTTCAAGAAGGGGAGGAAGGAGGACCTGGGTAATTGTAGGCTGGTTAGCATCACCTCTATTCTTGGCAAGACCTTAGAAAAAAATCATTAAGGATCACATTTGTGGGGGGCCAGCAGGTAACACAATGCTAAAGGGCAACCAGTATGGGTTTATAGCAGGCAGATCCTCCCTGACTAACCTGGTTTCTTTTTATGACCAGGTCACAAAGTGCTTAAATCCAAGAGTAGAGGTAGATGTTATTTACTGGCTTTAAAAAAGGCTTTCAACTCAGTGTCACATCCAATTCTTATAAAAAAATTAAGTAGCTGTGACATGGATTTTTCCAGTCAGGTGGGTGGAAAACTGGTTTATGGGATGCATCCAGAGAGTGGCGATGGATGGGTCAGTTTCTACCTGGAGAGATGTGGGCAGTGGCGTCTGCCTTGGACCAGTACTGCTCTGGTCCAAGGACCAGTACTGCTCAATATCTTCATCAGTGATTTGGATGATGGTGTAGAAAGCACTCTGTCCAAATTTGCAGATGACACCAAACTATGGGGTATAGTAAACACACTAGAGGGTAGGGAGTGAATTCAGGCAGATTTGTACAGACTGGGGAGGTGGGCAGATCAGAATAGGATGCAATTTAATAAAGATAAGTGCAAAGTGCTGCACCTGGAGAGAAAGAATTGCCAATACACCTATAGACTGGGAAGTACAACTCTAAGTAGCACAGCAGTGAAAAGGGATCTTGGAGTCATAGTCCATGCAAAAATGAACATGTTACCAATGTAACAAGGTAATAAGTAAAGCTAACCACACTCTTCCTTGCATTAGTAGGTGCATCACGAGCAGGTCTAGAGAGGTGACACTTCCCCTCTATGCATCATTGGTGTGGCTGCAGCTGGAGTACTGTGTCCAGTTTTGGGCACCACACTCTAAGAGGGATGTGGATAACCTGGAAAGGGTTCAGAGGAGGGCTACTCATATGGTTGAGCACCTGCAGGTAAGATCCTATGAAGACAGATTGAGGGACCTGAATCTCTTCAGCCTCTGCAAGAGAAGGCTGAGAGGTGATCTTGTGGCTGTCTACAAACTCATCAGAGGGGGTCAGCAGGGAATAGGGGATACTCTGTTTACCAGGGCGCCCCCTCAGGGTTATTAGGAACAATGGCCATAAACTGAAAGAGAGCAGATTTAGAGCCGACATCAGGAAAAAATTAATTATGGTGAAGGTTGCGAAAATATGAAATGGGCTTCCAAGGGAAGTGGTACTTTCCCCTACCTCGGAAACATTTAAAAGGAGATTAGACAGGTATCTTGCTGGGGTTATGTAACCCCAGCACTCTTTCCTGGCCAGAGCAGAGGGTCAGGCTCAGTGATCTAATAGGTCTCTTCTGACCCTAGAAATCTATGAGAAATCTATGAACCATTTTTTTCAATCTACATTTCAATCATCTAGCTAACAGCTAGTATGTTTTTGGCCCTTTTATTAGGAAATTAAACCCATGATCCAAGGACTTACTTTTGCTTCGAAATGCTGTACCATTTCACTTAACAAGTTAAAGTGATATCCTGCAAAATGTTTTAATTTCAACATAAGGAACAAATCCATGCTCTACTTCTCTTTAACTTGCTGTCGAACTAATATAGAGGAAAAAAGGTAACATGGAAAACAATTTATCCAAACTACAGTGTAAACACAATCTGGGAAAATATCTACCTTTCTGACCTGAAGAAGAGTATCTTGCATTCAAAAGCTTGTCTAACTCTATCCCAACTATCCAGTTGGATCAATAAAACATATCACCCAAAAACACCTTACCTTTGTAAAAGATACTTTACCTTTAAAGCACAAGAGAGAATGTTGCATGAAAAAACTTTGGTCTAACAATTTTAAGATGGTTTTGAGCCATGCTTTTTTAATCCAAATCCAAATTTAGCAATGGGGTGGAAGTACTTTGGACAGAGTTTGGATCTAGACCCATCTCTACTGAAGAAACCACTCTTTTTAGAAACAGATGCATTTCTCAGTGTTCAAGTTACTAAGTACATCGCTCAGGATGAACCAAAACCATATATCTGGATCAAAATGCATCAAAGTCCTAGTGAGAAAATTGGAATCGGACGTCCATGTTGTGCAAGGGACTAATATAAGTCCCTGCCCTTCTGCTCCAACTCTGGTATCCCAGAGGCAGATTGATTTTTATATTTGTGGATAATGTTTATAATATAACAGACAAACAATATGATCTTACCCATAATTAGGGTTAACATATCTTCTGGATTGATCAGGACAGTCCCAGATTTTATAAGCTGTCTCAGCATCCCAGCAGTTGGAGAAAATTAAGTAAAAGTTCCAGAATGGTGGGAACCTGGGAGCTGCAAGGTGGAGGGGGTGGTGGTGGGGTGTGTGTGTGTGTGTGTGTGTCCTGGATGCCTGAGCCCAGGTGCGCAGGTGTGGGAGCATCCTCAAGGCCACCCAGGTGGCAGGGAGGACACAGCGGGGTCAGGCAGAGCCTCTTGATCCCTGCGCCCCCAGGCTGTGGCCGGACTGGACAGGCTGTGCGAGCACCCGCTCCTGCCGGCCCACTGGGTGATAAAAAGTTCATGATCCAGCTCCACATTCAAAAAGGTTGGACACCCCTGCTCTAGTAGCTGGAATGAAATCAGACCTGGAGAGGGGTGGGAGAGTGGGGGGTCTGCATGCGCCTCCCCATCCCAAATTTCCCTAAAATAATTATGGTCACCCTACCCATACTGGTTTTGGTCAACAGGTAAAAGCATTTTCATGTCAACTCATATTATAGCTGTTGCTGATTGTGGCAGGACACTGTTTGTGCCTCCCACTTTAAGGGCCTGAACCCAGCAGCCAGCAGGTGCCTGATTAAGGCAGCCATTTTAGAGTCAGGGCTGCCTATATAATCAGGGCATTTTGTTGCTGGAAGGCCAGGCAACAACATAGTCTGGCTAAAAGGTGCTGGTATCATCTGGAGGTAAGGGCAGGAGCTGTAGGGGATAGTCAGGAGGCTCCTGGTCCTGGGCATGACCTAAAATTGCACCCCGCTGGGAGTGGGTGGCCTGGTGGGACTCTCAGTGGCGTGGGAACCCACAGGAAATGCCAAGCCAGTTACCACCCCAGTGAAAGGTGGGTCGGGGCACCTTAACCCTAGTTCCCACCTTTGGGTGGGTCAGGTGACAACAGAGGTAAAGGGAGCCAGGCACGGCTACAGCCATGGCCACCTGAGCCTACCCGAGGAGGGAAGCCCTGAGACCCTGAGTAGAGGGGGTGTTGTGGAGCCCTGAGTAGAGGGAGAGAAGAACTTAAGGGCTGAGGGCCCAGTACATATACAGACATAGTGTTACCCCGAAAGGGGCCCAAGTGTGCTTAGGCCCAGTCAGGTAATTGGCTGGCCACTACCCTGGTGAGGGTCATGGGAGAGGCCCAACAGATGGTACATCTGCCATGCAAGGAATGGACTAGCAAAGCCTATGGCCAAAGCATGCCCGCTTCAAGAAGAAGCAAGGCAGCATAAGTGGTTGATGCGAGAAAGAGACCCTGTGAGAGAGGGTGGAGTGAGTGAGGCCCGGGTGAGAGGTGAGCAATATGAACGTGAATGTGTGTGTGACTGAGGCCTGATGGCATGGCCTAAGCATGCTCCGCCTGTAGGCCAGGGACACTGCAATATCTGGATACCATCTGCAAGGCTTGGAACATGGTGTAGAGGAGGTACGGAGCTTTGGACACCCCCAAATATCAGGGTGTATTAATGGGCAGCCTCCCACCTTATTTATCAACTTATTATTTTCCAACAAGGCATGGCAGGGGAGACAGGTGGGCTGAATGCCCAGAGGCAAGTTGGGGGCTAGCTGTGGCTAGTGGGAGTACCCACTTTGCCGTACTGATGATAGTTCTGAAATATTTAATGCCTCTTTTGTTCCTTATTATTCAAGACATCACAGATCAAGAGCAACTCAGATCAAGAGCACATAATCAAACCAAGAAGCATTAGAATTAAACAGGCACGTAGGGGACAGCTAAATAAGGGATAAGTATATACAGGCTATGCACATTTGTCTATTTTAGATCTATGTAGGCACAATAATATTCTATTGATTGGAAGATTTGTCCAGCTTGTAATGACCACATCCAATCCCTGGCTGAGTTATGTCCCAAATGGGTTGTTATAAATATGCAGGAGAAAAGGTGCTTAACACACTCAGATTTATTAGTGCTTGGCTGCCAATTCATAAAGCTGAAACAGGTTTCAGGGGAAGATTATGCCTTCCAGATCGAAAGGAAAGCATTGCAGTACTTATGTATAAATGTAGGAACAAAATTGCAAAGAAAACTGGATGGAAAAAGGAGAGAGAGAAAAATTCCTTATTTTATTAAGGCTATAAACAAGCAAAACTAGAAAAGTATAAAATATCATGGAGTTATAATGCTAAAGAATATTATTAAAATTTTAATTGTATACACACACACACACATGGGCTCAGAGCAGGCTCTGGCAGCTCTGGAAGGAGGCTGCAGCCACCCCAAATTTCACCACAGCTCTGCTCCCAGGCCCGCACTGCTGCCTGGCACAGCAGCAGCTTTTCCCGGTGCTTGGATGGAGGAGAAGCATTCAGCTGGGGGCGGGTGGCAGTGTGGGGCTGGGAGCAGAGCTGTGGTGAAATATGGGTATGGCTGCAGCCTCCTGCCAGTGCTGCCAGAGCCCACTCCGAACCCAGCCCCCACTGAGAAGAGCCCTGCACAGCCCTGGCTCTCGTTCCACCCCATGGCTGTCGCCTGCCCCATGCCATGCAGATGTGGGGACCCTGCCCTCCCAGGGTGCAAGCGGTGGTGGAAGTCATGCCCCCTCCACAAGCTGAACCTCCGTCCTGTGCCTCCCCCCCGCCCTGGCTGGGCAGTGCCTGCCACTGCCCCCTCCCTCACTGTGGGGGCATTGATTTGCCTTCCCCATGCCCCTTCCCTCCCCTTCCACCACACAGGACCAACCTGTATTGCATATCAGATCAGTATTGGCCAACACACCTCTTTAAATATTGGCTCTTGGTATCGGCCCTCAAAATCTCTATTGGTGCACCTTTATTATATATATATGATCTGATATCCGATACAGGTTGGTCCAATAAGAAGAGCCACATAGTGCCAGCTCCACCCCAGAGCTGCCACCTGCCCCATGCTGCACAGATCCAGGGGCACACACATCCCCTCCACCCTCATGGGGTACAAACAGCGGTGGGAGTTGTCCCTCATGAGCCTCCATCCTGTACCCCCCCCCCCCCCAGGCAGCACCTGCCCCTGCTCCCTTACTGCAGGGGGCATTGATCTGCCCCCACACACACCTTCCCTCCCCCCTTCCCTTCTGACTTACCCACTGGAGGCAACTCTCCATGCTGCTTGCTCTGCTCCATGCTCCACTGTGCCTGCACACATCATGGGCATTTACTGGCCAAATTATCAGCCCCATTAGACCAATATCCAAGATAGACAATTGTCTTTATATCAGTACTGATCTGATATCAAACTGATGTATTGATGCACCTCTAATAAATACATATATATATATATATATATTAGGGCTCTGCAAAGCTTTGGTAGCCAATATGATTCAGAGGAGATTTAGCTCAATTCAGCAGCCAAATTTCCAAATCTGAATTGAATTGGGAAACCCATTAAAAGGTCTGAATCAAATCGGAAGCCTCCGAATAGATTTGGAGAGATTTGGAGATTTGGAAAGCTTGCAGCAAACAGAAACTGAGAAGATGGAGGAGGATGGGGTGATCTTCTATATATGGTAAAGGCTGAGAGAAGGGGAAAGACTTCTCTGATATTGGCATCTAACTGCTCTGATATTGACATCTGTAGCTGGCCAGTGACTGTGAACTTTCACCACACACACAAGTGATACAAGTTTTTCTTTCAACAGTTTGAAGTGCACTTTCACAGAAACCCCTGCACCTATCTCCTTGAACTTGATAGGCTTCATGCCCTCAGAAGGGGCTACCATTTCTGCTGTTCTCATTCGAGTATATGTATATGTATATATATACACACACACACATATACACATACATACGCTGCCACTTCCTATAAAGCTAGGTAGCTTAGTTTCCATGTATTCTATCATATTAAGACGCACAGAAATCACAAAAATAACTTTCAAATGTCACAAATCATCTATCTTGGCCCTTTTCAGATTTGGAAAGGACCCTTTTTCCCCAGTGGCTAATAGATCTTCTCTAGTTCCCCTAGAAAATACTATTTCAGTCACATAATGAAAAGTAAACTTTACTTTTGATAAGAACTGATGGCCATTCCGGATTTTAGATGGATGTTATTTGGGGTACAGAAGCAAAACATTTTCTATGGGCGTTCAATTGCTTATTTAGCCATCTGACATAAAACCATTTTAAATGTTTAAAGTTACTCAGCAGACTAAATGCTCAAATAACAGAGGAATGGGGTGGTGCTTAAAATATAGGTAAGATGAACAAAAGTACCTGATGTATTCATTTGTCACATTGCATTGCAAATTATCACAAGAACCCCTCTATAAATGGCAATGATATCCATGTCCTATATGTATCTGTCACATGCACATTTATCACATGGTTTTACAGTTTATTATAACTTTTAACTACCACATTTGCCCTCTTCCCAGTAACCTTCTCTCTCTTGCCTACTTCAAGGAGCTTCCCTGCTTTTAAATTGGTTTTCAGAAAAGTTTCTTTATTCCACCTATCTTATTCCACCCTCCCCTGGAGATACTGCATTTCAGCAAGTCTCAGAGTTGGAAAGAGTCCGTCTGGGATCAGCGAACCACTTAAGTTTCAATACCTTTTGTATCTGCAAGGCTAGAAACAGGAGCTTTATATCCCCAAAAGGTAGTAGTGTAACTAAAGATAGTTGGGTGGAGCACTAGACCCAGGGGCCAACTTTGAAGGGGCATCAGAAACATCTCCCGCTCTGCCAACAAGAGCAGACCCACAGCATTGCTCTTGCAGCAGCAACCAGGTATATGGACACCCTGCTGCTGCAGTAAAGCAACAGCAGGGGTGGGCAGACCATGCTGTGGTAGCAGCAGCAGCAGCTGGGGGCTGTTTTGTGTTGCCAGCATAGGTAAGACTCCTGTACCCAGGGCTGTCCCAGGGAGGCGCAAATCAGGGTGACCATCCCCGGCCCTGTGCTTTGGGGGGTTCCATGGAGCCAGGCAGAGTGGCCATGACCCCTCCTGCAGGTCCCGCTTAGTGCTGGTGACTGCACGGCTGCTGCCACCACTTCCCAGCTAGCCACTGGCCCCTCCTTACCTCACCCCCGCCACTGCTGGCGTCTTCACGTCCGGGCCCCGCACCCTGCTAGGATCACCTCTGCCTGTACCTGTCACTTGTGGAACCTGCACCACCCAGGGACTCTCCCCATCCATGTCGCATTGCTGCACAAACCCTGCTTGTTATACCTCTGCAGGGGGAGAGTCAAGGTTTCCTATGAATGCACACCAGTAGCTGTTAGGCCTAGAAATTGTGCATATATCAGGCAATCATGGAATTCTTTATGTATATGAAATCTGTTTTAACTGGCTTGCAGAGATGAATGACATCAGCGAATATCCCCCTCTTTCTTTTTTTATTTAAGTATAAAAATTGATTTCTCAGGTTTTGCACAGAACCACAACATACTACTGTAACCCCCCCAAAATTCCCTCTTCCATCCCTACTCATTTGGTTAACTCAGTGTCTAGTGCAGTGGAATGAAAGCATATTTGTAAGATGCATGTCTATCTCTGTGTTAGTTTAATCCAATGAAGAGACAACAATACAGATTTTAGCACATACTGGCCACTGGAGTACATATGCAGAGTCCTTGAAGGTTTGAATGCGCTAAGCCCAGTGCTACTGCATCTTCACTACTTTTGATACCTGTCCTAACTAGATTTTGCTACAACATAAAATCATACCTTCATTTGCAGTACAAACAAATCTAGATCCTATTTCAGGTTATGCACCTACCTGGCATATACACAACTGTTTAACTGCAGTTTTTGGCTCTCAAGTGCAGTTTGGAATTTTATTTCAGCCTCTGGCAAAACAGAAGTAAACATTACTCCAGAGATTAAGCAGTGGCAGAGGAGAAAGAAAACTGCCCCATGATTTAGCCTAACAGCCTGAGGGTTAAGGCTGTTGCCCAGCAGGAAACCCAGGTTCTGGGCCAGCTTCATACAAAAGCAAGTTTGAACCTGCATCTTGGCTTTCCAGCAAAGGTCTCCAACCACTAGGCCACAGGCTATGGGATACTAGCCTCCTCTGGAAGCTGTGCCACTGTACCTTGTATTTCACATTCATTAGATAAAATGGATAAACAGCACTGGGAAAGTTTCTGCCCTGCTGGGAGAAAGGGCCTAGGCTGCAAATCAAGAATCCTCCCTTCCAAGGAGGTATCCATCTCATTTTAATCTGGTTCCTTAGCAGGGTTGCCAACCCTCTAGGATTGTCCTGGAGTCTCCAGCAATTAAATATAAATCTTCAGGAGACTGCTGAGAGTCACCAGGGAGATAAGTGTTAGGGTATTCATTAAAATAAATATTAAATGTTGAATCTGATTTACAGAGTAGTCCAGTGAGTTTTTTAAATGTAATAGTAATGTGCGTTTGCCTTCCTGACGTAAAGTCTATGCACCATAATTAATGTCATTATGTCATGCGATGAAAACTCCCAGAATAGATTCAAACAGAGTTGGCAACCCTATCCTTTACCCACCCACTGGCTCTAGGTTTAAAACATGGGATGGCCCTCTTCCTCCCTTCTGCTCTATTAGCCCAAGATGTTCTGTGACCAGAATTTGCCAATCCTTATGCACGCACATGGGAAAATTACTTCACTGCACAGATGCCAACTTAGTGTGCAATCTTACTGAACAAGTTCAGTGGGTGCATGCTGGCTTGCTCACTGAGAACTGAACCATGAACTGTGTTTAAGGCCAAAAGCTGCTGTTACACAGCTGTGTATGTGCCATTTTTGTGCACAGAATGTAACAGGATTTAGCCCACTCTCAATTGCTGTATTTTGACTTAATTTGAACCTTGATCCTACAGGTGGGTAAACTTGCAGAATCAAGACTTCAAATTGTAAGCTCTTTGAGTCAGAAGATGTCTCTTTGTATGTATTTGTACAGCACCTAGTACAGTCTGACTAGTGGCCCCTGCAGGTTTCTCTAATTCAAATATATCAACAATAACTTCTTAGAAGTTGTATCATTTGCTGTGCAGATTGCAGCTGCATATGTGATATGTAAAAGTCCTGGCTTCTGGAAACAAACTCCTTGGGAGATGGAGAGGGGGAGAGGGAGAGAGAGAGAGCAGTATCTATAAAAGCAAGATGCTTTACCACTTTTTTCTCCTGTATGTGGCATATATAGGATGACTGATGGTATGTGATATCGATTTTCTTGGCACTGTTCTAGATAACATGAAAAAAGGAGAATACATGTTACTACAGTATAACATTGCCTTATGAGGAGAATAAACTACTGCTAACTCTTGATATTTTGTCACATTTCATTGCATTTAAGTTTATTTTTTAAAGAGTTCCCATATATTCTAAAAATTTTGCTGTTAACCCTGTGAATTTTTTCCCCTTCCCAAAATAGGGTAGTACATATACTAGGGGGATATCCTATAGTCCACTACACAAATTTTCTAACTCAAGTTAGCTGTTGTTGAGGAGAAATAGGGTCACAGGAACAAAGGGAAAGACCCTTTCACTCAGAGAACCAGACTGAAGATTTGCCTCTCAACTTGCAATCGTGTTAGAGGAATTCCATAATAAATTATGGAAGAAAAATACGACTAAAATATTTAAATGGGGAGGGACTGGATGGATCTTATTAGTATGTTTTTCATATTTGTGCTACCCTACCATTTCCGACCAACAAAACAAAAAGCATTCAAGTAAGGACTGGGTTCAGCAGACGTTGTATCTTTTCTAAATGTACTCCCCAGATTAGACAATATACCTGGAAATTATGTAAAAAAACCCATTCATTCTTCATCATTTTATACAGACACCTCACCTCTTGAATTGTTTTTGGATCAGTACTTCTATGCAATGCAAATAAAATATGGCAGATTCTCATAATAAATAAGCCATCAAAAGATTCTAAACAGCTTTACAGCATAATGCCCCCATAGGGTATTAAACATATTTGACAAGTCTTTATCTTACACTTATAAAACTGCACGCCCTGATTAGTATTATTTTCCTTTGCTGCTTGTAGAATCTTGAATCATACCGTGCTTTATGATCAGATAAAGAAAAGAGCTTTATCTAAATTTACTACTGCAAAAACTCATCTCTAGGTACCTATGCTTTTTGTTAAAGCACTTCCTATTAAGGCGGTGTGCAATTGCATGATACCATGAAACACTTTGATACTCAAAAAAGATTTCTATTTTACCTTCAAAGATATTAAACCCATTAAAGTAGATACACACCGATAACTTTGCTCATGATAAACAGAGCTATGGGCAGCAGAATGGCTTCTATTTCGTTTCTGTAATAAATCACTTTCCTGACTTGAGTTAGTAATGAGATTTTTAATCATGTGGATTGAACATATCCTCCAGTTAATAAAAAAGTATAACCTCCTTTTTATCTTTAATAAAAGATTTGTACAATGCTCAAATGATTAGTATTACATTTTTAAAGAACCTGAGATTGATGCTTTTCAATTCTCTTTCCCATTTTTCTGTGCTTTTATAATTCAAAGGTAATGTAGGCCATAGTTAATAATTCATAAGGTAATTTTAAGGCTTTTATTCAGAGAAACCTCTTGCCTATTGACTTCAGAATGTACCATAAAAATATTCAGGTATTAATATCTTAGCAATTTGCAGTTCTATACAAATGCAACCTCTGAATTTAAACAAGTCAGGATTTGTGCTTAAAAATCAGAACACATCATCTCAACCTTTAAAAGGGTTCACAGGAGACAGATACCTTTAAAAAAATGCCAGAATGAACATTCTTTCTTTCTTCTGACAATTAATTAAAAATGCACTTTTTATTCTTGTTGTTCTTCCTGTTTTTAGTATCCTGCTTGAGGTAGTTATTTTTCTTACTGTCTAGGAGACAAAAGGTTTTGGCTGCAAATCTTTAAAAGGTAAATTCCACTAAGACAGAAGTGCACTCCTTAAGTGTATTATCAGATTTAGATAAAAATTTAAATGTGGCTCTGCCAAATATCTGTTTGGCAAAGATAATTTCATACACCCAAAAACACAATTAAATGCTTTGCCCTGGGGCAAAATTTCTCCACTGTCTGAGTGGATTTTACTTCATTTACTTATTAAAATATTCAGAATTATTCAGAGGTGCCAAACTACAGCCTTCAAGATGGACATACTACAACCACAGAGCAGATATAGCATGTGACAAATAGCAGTGCAAACTGCTAACTCATGCCCCTTTCCAACATGAAGCACCCTTCTTTACAAAACAATTGCACAAAGACTTCTCATAAATATGTATTGGGATCAGAAGTGTAATTTTTGTTGAAATGTTCCCCAGATTTTATATTGAGAAATGGAAATCAAAACCTGGAAAATTAGTAACATTTTTTGTTTTTCAAGAGGGAAGCAATTTTGTTTTGTTTTTACAAAAACTCAGTAAATTTTCATTTAAACTGATTTTTGAAAAAACATTTAATTTTGTTTTTCGGGGAAAAAAACATTTGAAGGAAATCTTGAAGGTCTTTTCTTTCTTGTCATGTTTGTCATTTTTCAACCAACTCTAAACAACAGGCTCTTCTTCAAATCCCTTCACAAAATACACTTCTACTTAGGCATTTACTAGAAGGTACAAAGTACCTGACTCATAATAGTTAATCTGTGAAAGATTTGCTGACAGTCATCCTTGTTTACTTAAAGGTTTGACATGATATTGTGCCCTCACATTTTGGACAGCTTTAGCCAGGGTAACATCATGATTTCACTAGTCCATCCCAGAGAGGATCTCTGTGTCAGAGCATACATACAGCCTTTTCACAGGTGTGGCCCCTTCAAGACAGGAGCCCTGACTCAAAAAGCAACCCTAAAAGGGTGCATGCTTCCTGCTCGAGAAAGCAATGAAAATGTTTTGGAGCTGGCAGCACCAGCAGAAGGGGAGACAGGGGAGAACTTCTTCTGCTCGCTCTTAAAGAATAAATATGTGTTCTGTATACTGAGGTCATAACCAGGGATCCTGGTTTTCCCTAACAAAGAATTGCAAATTCTCTAATAAAACCCCCAAAATCCATGATTAAAATGAACAGCCCCCTCCACATCCTCCCCGATCCTGCTGGTACCCCTCAATCCCTCCACAACCCCCATCTCCTTCAGCCCTGCAGAGGGGGCCCCCCAGCTGGCAGAGGGGCAATGGGGTCCAAAGCCCCCTGTCCCCAGGAGGAGGCAGCAGCTGCTGGAGAGGAGCAGAGCCCAGCTCCCACCCAGTCCCCATTGCAGGTTTGGGTGGAGAGAAGAGCTGGATCCCCTCTGCTTCACGTGCTCGGAGAGGGGCAGGGGGATCCATGCCCCCTCCCTCAGATCTAGGCACAGGGTAGGAATGGGTTGTGTGCTGCAGGCCTGGGCTCCCATCCTGCTGCCCTCCCCTGGGCCTTTTGCAGCCTGGTATGTGAGACCTGGCATGGCAGAACAGAGCACAGCCATGCAGGAAAACTGCTTTCTGCTGCAAGCTCCATGCCTACCCTGGCAACACTTCCCCTGCGTAAGTGGGGGCAGTGGGGGCCCTGGCACAGTGTTGTACGCAGGGCACACATCGCCAAGGCAGTGTGGTGCTCACAGCAGCAAGCAGCTTTCCTGTTCAGCTGCACTCTGCCCAGCAGCACTGGGTCTCACATGCTGGGCCACGGGGGAGGGCATCAGGGCGGGAGCCCATGCCAGCCCTGTGCACAGATCTGGAGGTCACGGGTCCCCCCTGTCCCCTGGGAGTGCATGCAGCACCAGGGAACCAGTCCCCCCTCATCTCCCCAGATGAGCTGCCAACAGCCTTGTCCCACACCCTGCTGGAGCCCTGCAGCCATGCCTTGCAGCCCCAGGCGCAGCCCCAGCCCTGCCCAAATCCCTCCATCCCTATGGGGGCCTCCATCTCCCACCCAACTTACCTGTGGGAGCTTCTCTCCAAGATGCCTGGTGACCATGCACATGGTGCCCCTTGCCTGACCACCTCCTCCTGCTCCCCCCAGGCCCTTGCAGGCTACAACTCTGTCAGCCTGCAGGGGGCTCAATTAAAAACAGCAAAATTCATGCTAAAATGAGAAATCTGTGATTTACTCCATTATTCTGTGGGACACGGAAAACCTGCATCCCTGGTTATGACTGTTTCATCACAGCATGCTTCTGTTAATCCATCAAAAAAGAAACAGTGAAGTCATGTAACAATATGCAATATACAAAAAAGTCAGAATACTTTACCAGTTTTTTATTTTAATAAAAAGTACTATCTGGTTTTTATTTTAATCTTTCCTGAATTTTTAAAAATATTTGGTGAAATATAGAAACCTGACTCTCAGACTGGACTACACATCCCATGACGCACTTCTAGCAAAAAATAATTATTAAACCTCTGGCTATCATGCAACATAGGAAAAATCCTAGTTTTTCACTATAATTTTGATATCAAAAAGAGTTTTAACAGGACATTTACAACCACCCATATATAAATCTAATAAATAACACAATTATTACATTGCATTGCTTTGCTTATCCTGCAGTAATTAATAGAATTATAGGAAAGTATGGCTGGAAGGTAGGAGGTCAGGATCATCCATGTCCAAACCATTCCATACAAATCCTTGTCTAACCCATTACTAAAATAGGAGTGGAGAAAATAAAGCCTGCGGGCTGGATCTGACCTGCCAAGCAAGTTCATCCAGCCCACAGGTGGGGTACAATGCAACTAATAGTACCCCACCCAGCCCTTCTGCCCATGATGGGGAGAGTGAGGAACCCACATATACACCCCCCCAATATACTGCATTGCACCTCATTCCCACCCTTTTGCCCAGAAGGGCCCCTGCCCAGCCTTCACACAGCTTATAGGCAGGGCTGCTGCTGCCACTGCTGCAGCTGCCAGGGGACCTGGTTGGCCTCCCCAGCATCCTGTGTGCTCTGGACACCAAGTAGGGAAGCCTGGAGGGTGGGGGTGGAGGCAGGGGTAGGGGTGGAGCTGCAGCTAGGCAGGATTGCAGAGCATGGGGCTGGGGCTGGTAGCAGTGCAGAGCCTATGCCCGGAGGGCCGTGGAAGTGCAGAATTTGGGTGGGCAGGGTGCGGTGGGGTCCAGATAGTCCTAGGAATCAGGGGGTGGCACACACACCAATTCAAGGCTGTATATGCCTCTACGCCAATGCTCATAGTAGAGGAACTAAGCAGGCAGAACTCACCCTCCAGATAGCTAGTTCAAACCCAGACATAGGAGGGCTTATAGAAACCTGGTGGGATTCATCCCATGACTGGGCAGTTAACATTAGGGGCTACAGACTATACAGGAGGGATAGAGCGGGGAGGAAAGGTGTGGCACTCTACGTCAAAAACCAATACACATCCTCAACTAGCAGGATGGGGTCAGAGGAGGGGCAGGCTGAAGTGCTCTGGATCAGAATACAGGGGAGTCATGGGGAAAGGGACTTAATGGTGGGGGTCTACTACAGACCTCCCAACCAAGGGGAAGAGCTGGGTCACGAATTCTCAGGTCAGCTTGCTCGGGCACTTAAGGCAAGAGATGTAGTTGTCATGGGTGATCTAAATTACCTGGACATCTGCTGGGAGGAGCAGTCAGCCAGGTCTGACTGCTCACAAAGGTTCCTTGCTGAGATACAGGACCTCCACTTAAGCCAAGAGGTGCACAGTCCCACCAAGGGAAATGCCCTGCTTGACCTGGTCCTAGAGGCAATGACCTGGTGAGGGGACTCCAGGTCCTTGACCACCTGGGTGATAGCGATCATCGCCTGCTGGAATTCACCATCCAGCACAGGGTGTCAAGGGCCTGCAGCAAGGCAGTACCTCTTGACTTCAAGAAGGCCAACTTCAATGAGTTGAGGAGATTGCTAGGAGAGGCACTGAGGTCCTGGAAAGAAGGGGAACTGGGGGCCCAAGATGAGTGTCGTTCCTTAAAGAGACGATACTCAGAGCCCAAAGGGTGACAATCCCAATGAGAATCAAAGGGGGCAAGAGTGCTTAGAAGCCCCCCTCACTCACCAAGGGCATTCGGGAATGCCTGATTGCCAAAAAGGAGGCATACACACAGTGGAAGGGAGGGGCTGTCACCAAAGAGGAGTCTACCTCCATTGCTCAGGTCTGTAGGGGAGCTGTTAGGAAAACTAAGGCAGATACAGAACTAGGGCTAGCATCAAGGATCAAGGACAACAAAAATCCTTTTTTAAATACATAGGGAGTATGAAGAAGGCACCGGGTAATGTGGGGCCCCTGCAGGATACACTAGGAAATCTGGTGGTTGCACTAAAGGAAAAAGCAGACCTTTTTAACAATTTCTTTGCCTCCACTTTTTGTGCAGGGACTGGGACTCCCCCACTGAGATTCAGGATGGACTCAGGAGAGACTCCGCCAGGACTAGGGTCAGGGAGGACCAAGTTAGAGAACTTTTGGAGGGGCTGGACATGTTCAAATCAGCAGGTCCAGATGCTCTCACCCCAGGGTGTTGAGGGAATTGGAAGAGGTTATTGAGGGGCCCCTGGCACATCTACAAGCACTTGTGATGCTCTGTCCAGATGCTGGATGACTGGAAGAGGGCCAATGTGGTCCCCATCTTCAAAAAAGGGAGGAGGGAGGACCCAGGCAACTATAGGCCCGTTAATCTTAGTTCAATCCCGGGGAAGCTCTTTGAGAAAATTATCAAGAAGCACATCTGTGAAGGGCCAGTAGTGGGGTTGATGCTTAGGGGCAACCAGCATAGTTTCATTAGGGGCAGGTCCTGTCAGACCAACCTGATTGCTTTCTACGATCAGGTCACAAAATTATTGGATGCAGGTGTCGCAGTGGATGTAGTCTTTCTGGAGTTTAGGAAGGCCTTTGACACTGTCTGCCACCCCATTCTCATTAAAAAGCTAGGCGACTGTGGCATTGATGCCTACACAGTCAGATGGATACCAAATTGGCTGAGGGGCCACACTCAGAGACTGGTGGTGGATAGGTCATATTTGACATGGAGGGATGTGAGCAGTGGAGTCACCCAGGGCTCGGTCCTTGGGCCCACACTGTTCAATTTCATAGTTTCAAAGTTTGTAGGGTTGGAAGGGACCTGAGCAGATCACCAAGTCTGACCCCCCTGCCGTGGCAGGAAAAAGTACTGGGGTCAAAAAACCCCAGCAAGGTGTTCATCTAGCCTTGTCTTAAAGACCCCCAGGGTAGGAGCCAGAACCACTTCGCCTGGAAGTTGGTTCCAGATCCTACCCACCCTGACCATGAAGTAGCATCTCCTGATATCTACTCTGAATCTACCCTCTGCCAGCTTGTGACCATTATTTCTTGTCACTCCTGGTAGTGCTCAGAGGAACAGGGACTCCCCCAATGCCTGATGGTCCCCTCTGACTAGTTTGTAACAGGCTACTAGATCTTACCTCAGCCTTCTCTTGTGGAGGCTGAACAGGTTCAGGTCCCGTAGCCTCTCCCCATAGGGCCTGCCCTGCTGCCCCCGATCATGTGAGTAGCCCTCTTCTGGACCCTCTCCATATTGTCCACATCCGTCTTGAACTGCGGCACCCAGAACTGGATGCAGTACTCCAACTGGGGCCTGACCAGTGCTGCGTAGAGGTGAAGTATCACCTTCTTGGACCTACTTGAGATGCATCTGTGGATGCACAAGGCACCCTTCCTGACTGCATCCCCAAACTGCCTGCCCATATTCATCTTAGCATCAATGATGACTCCAAGTTCCTTTTCTGCCTCTGCACTGAAAAGAAGGGAGTTCCCCAGCCTGTAGGTATGCTGCTGATTCTTCCTCCCCAGGTGCATCACCTTGCATTTGTCAGTATTGAAACCCATCCTATTCTCATCTGCCCACCCCTGTAATGTGTCTAGGTGTGATTCCTCCCTTCTAGTATGCCCACATCCCCCTGCATCTTAGTGTCATCAGCAAATTTGAACAGAGTGCTTTTTACACCCTCATCCAAGTCACTGATGGTGATGCTGGCGTGCATCCATAGATGCTTCTCAAGCAAATCCCAGGACGTCATTCTCCCCTTGTACTCCGCCTTGGTGAGGCTGCAGCTGGAGTACTGCGTCCAGTTTTGGGCTCCACAATTCAAAAAGGATGTGGAGAAGCTTGAGAGAGTCCAGAGGAGAGCCACGCGCATGATCAGAGGTCAGGAAAACAGATCTTACGATGACAGGCTGAGAGCCATGGGACTCTTTAGCCTGGAAAAGCGCAGGCTCAGGGGTGATCTGATGGCCACCTATAAATTTATCAAGGGTGACCACCAGGATCTGGGGGAACGTTTGTTCACCAGAGCGCCCCAAGGGATGACGAGGTCGAATGGTCACAAACTCCTGCAAGACCATTTCAGGCTGGACATAAGGAAGAATTTCTTTACCGTCCGAGCCCCCAAGGTCTGGAACAGTCTGCCATCGGAGGTGGTTCAAGCACCTACATTGAACACCTTCAAGAGTAAACTGGATGCTTATCTTGCTGGGATCCTATGACCCCAGCTGACTTCCTGCCCTTTGGGCAGGGGGCTGGACTCGATGATCTCCCGAGGTCCCTTCCAGCCCTAATGTCTATGAAATCTATGAAATCTATGTTGAACAGTGTGGGCCCAAGGACCGAGCCCTGTGGAATCCCATTGCCCACATCCCTCCAGGTCGGAAATGACCCATCTACCACAACTCTCTGGACGCAGTCCTCCAACCAGTTAGCAACCCATTTGACTGTGTAGGTGTCGACACCACAGTCCCCCAGTTTTTTAACAAGAACGGGGTGAGAGACTGTGTCGAAGGCCATCCTAAGGTTGAAAGACTACGTCCACTGCTACCCCTGCCTCTAAGGATTTGTGACCTGGTCATAGAAGGCCACCGGCATGGCCTTATTTATTAGCAACTTGGATGAGGAGGTGAAAAGCACCCTATTTAAATTCATGAATGACACCAAGATTTGCAGTGAGGTGGGCACGCTACAAGGGAGGGACAGGATACAGCTGGACCTGGACAGACTACAGGGGTGGGCAAATGAAAATAGGATGGGATTCAATACTGACAAGTGCAGGGTGCTGCACTTGGGCAGTAAGAACAAGTAGCATACTGGTTCTTACTGCCCCATATAGGCTGGGAAACTCTCTTCTTGAAAGCACAGTGGCAGAAAGAGATCTTGGAGTCATTATCAATTGCAAGATGAACATGGGCTGCCAATGCAAGGACACAATCAGTAGGGCTAACCACAACTTGCCCTGCATCCACACATGCATCACAAACAGGTCCAAGGAGGTGATCCTCCCCCACTATGAGACCCTGGTCAGGCTGCAGTTGAAGTACTGCATCCAGTTCTAGGTACCACGCTTTCAGGAGGGATGTTGACAGCATTGAGAGGGTCCAAAGGAGGGCCACTCGCATGATCCAAGGACAGCAGGGCAGACCCTGTGAGTAGAGGCTACAGGACCTTCACCTGTTTAGCCTTCACAAGGGCAGGCTGAGAGGGGATCTAGTAGCTATCTATAAACTTACCAGGGGGGACCAGAGGGGAATGGGTGAGACACTATTGCCCTGAGCACCTCCTGGAGTAACAAGGAATAATGGCCACAAGTTGATTGAGAGTAGGTTCAGACTAGACATTAGAAGGCACTACTTCACAGTCAGGGGGGCTAGGATCTGGAACCAACTTCCAAGGGAAGTAGTGCTGGCTCCTACCTTGGGGTCTTTAAGAGGAGGCTTGAAGATTACCTAGCTGGGGTCATTTGAGCCCAGCTTTCTCTCCTGCCCAGGGCAGGGGGTCAGACAAGAAGAGCTGCAAGGTCCCTTCTGACCCTATATCTATGAATCCATGAGAGGGTGGGGGATAGGGAGACACCCACAAGCTCCCTCCCCCAGTGGTACATAGCTCCTCCTGGCAGTAGCAGCAGGCAGAGGCACTCAGGGTGCTCACACCTAATGCAGGCACTGCAGGCTGGCTGCCTCTATTGTGCAGGGATCCCTGTGGTGCACGTGCAGCTCCTGCACTCGTGCAGCACTGGAGGAAGTGGGGAAGCAGAGGCCAGGGCTCCCTTGCACTTCTGGTAGAGTCTCAGGACCTGCACAGCAGAGGGTAGTAAAGGCAACTGGCTCTATCGTGTGGGGCTTTTCCCAGTGGTGCATGAGTGTGGGAGCTGCATGTGTGCCACAGAGGTCCCCATGTAATATAGGTGTTCAGCCTGGCTGTGTTCCTCACCCCTATCTGCAGAGCTGGCTGGAGCCACACACTGCTGGCAGCAAAGCCTGCACTTGGCATGAGCACCCAAAACACCCCTGCCTGCTGCTGCCACCACCAGCAGGGGCTGTGCACCATGGGGAGAGTATGTGGGGTGTTCCCGAACACCTTCACCCTCCCTCATACCCCACACAACCACACCCTGCCCCCACAACTGCCAACATACACCCCGAATATCCTATTGCCCCCACACACAGCCACACACCCTCACAAGCCCCCATACCCCACCATACACACACTCCCATTGAACCACACCCCACACCTCCCACACACAATATACAAGAGTAAGACTTTATTTTTAGTTATTATGCAATCATCTCTGTATACAGTACACAAACATAAATCATTACAAAACTAGTTTTTAGAATATAATTAAAATATTTTGTAGTATGTGTTTTAGTATATGATTTGACTTTTTTCTGGTTCCAAGATGGCACCCCTGCTCTCCCAAAAGGAGTATTTCCAGTGGGAAAGGGGAGGGACTTTCAGTGGCAAAGGTCAGGGGCTAGGGGCATGACTTCACATCCCATGTTGCTAGCCGGGGGGGGCGGGGCTATCCTTGCAGCCCTAAACAGCTTACCAAAACTCATTAAGTGGCCCTCCAGCTAAAAATAATTGTTTGCCTCTGTACTAAAACCCATCACACAACTGCCATAGGTAAAGCAAGGTGACAACAGCAGTCAGTGTTCTGCAACTGCAAGGGTTGTTACAATATACTCAAGAATTCTACCTACCCTCCCTCCCCCACGCCCCATCTCCCAACACACACCTGAGAAAGCCTCCCCCCACAACAGTCCATACCAAATCTGACCAGTGACATGAAGTGTTTCATATTAGATTTATATGGGACAGGCTGTAAGTATTCTGTTAAAATTAGGTTTTTAGTGAAAGGGACAAACCAGGACCCCAGGTTGCACATGCATGAAGAACCCTGTATATGAAACACCTCCTCACCTTTAAAAAGGGGGTTCTGCTACCCCAGAGGCAGTATTCCCATCTTCTTCAAACCCCAGAGGGGGCTTTTTATAGAAAAGGCAAGGGACCACCGGACAAGTTGCAGAGGACTGCACTGGATGGTGTCGAAGCTGAGAATAACAGAGGTGGCATTTCTTACAGCATTACAGAGAAATATCGCTTTGATGGCAGTAGAGGATTCTCTTTAAAAAGAGGTCTTCAAGGCAGCCACAGTTAGAGGGTGCTCGTGATAATATAATTCTATGTCCATAGAAGTCGTGTGACTAGTTATTTGTATGGTAAGGGTAGGTCGGTGAGATGAATACAGGACAGGGGCTGCTGAGATGTCCCACTGCTCAAACACCTACTCCCACTGCTCTTACAGAATTGGTAAATGAGGTTCCTGGAAGTGCATTAAGTAGAACTTTGCTGAGATGCTTCCTCCCTGACACATTTATCATCACAGGGGCGCAGTACAGATCAACAACATCATGCAAAATATGCTAACAACTTAAACCAGACTCTTCAAAGCAGAAAAGTGAACAGCATATCTCTGCAAGGAGTGTAGGGAAGAATTAATAGTTTTATAATATATTAAAGATGTAAACCTCTGCAGAAGTGCTACGTGTCATGATCTGCAACCCAGTTAAATAACTGAAGCCAAGCTCTGCACTGACTTGAAATCACGAAATAAAACTTTAAAATCAAGTCTGTCTCACACTGTCTGCTAGCAAAGAGGAATTTTGGAGCTTGTGAAACATCAGGCTTGTTTCTAATTTGTTTTGTTTTGTCAAAAGTGGAGCAGCTGTGTACTTACTTACCAGATATAAGTTGAACCAAAAATCTTGTCAACAAAAAGAAACAAGCTTTAGAAGAAAAAAATCAATGAAGAGGCAAAACACATTTTCTAAAGAATGTGCTTTGACAATGCTATGTAGAAACCCAGAACAAATTAAGAATGTTTCATTCCTTTACCTTACTCTTTAAGAAAGGTCAAATGATAGCCACACTTATAACTTCTGATATAATGTTACTTTAGTGTCCAGTAAGAAAAACAAAGTTGCTGTTATTTTGTCCAACAGATCTGGAGAGCCAAATTTGACTTCTAAATAGCATCTATAGGCTAACAACACAGCTGACAATGGGACAACAAGTGGAGCAATGGCACAACTATACAGTATGATGGTAGAATGATGTCCTCATATTTCTACATATTTAATTTTTGGACAAAGACTAAGGATCCTGGCATAATAGGGACATAATCCTGAATGGAATCTCTGGCACTGATGTAAAACTAAGCAACCACCACCACCACCACCACCACCACCATGGGTGTAAATAACTTCTGCTCTTGTACAGTGAAAATTCTTCAGTTTGCGTTTTCAAATTGGACTGGACACACCTCGCATAAAGGCAATATATGCTGCACAGCTCTCAACAAATATTAGCAAGATGGAAATGCCTAGTGACAAATTCACAAGCTGCAAATGTACAGTCATGAAATTCAATAGCCTCACAGCTGCACACTCGTAACTTGTGAATTCAGAAAAATGTAGGAATTGGCACCAGGCTTTCTGGCACACGATATCACTTTACAGATGACACTGTAATGTCTGCCAGCTTGACGTCCAACTCTCCTCTTGCATTTTTTTTCCTAGAGCCCTCTGGCTCTATTTCCATTAGTTCTCAGAGTGTCTACTGTTTACTTCCCTAAGATTATTAAACTACCAGTATATTGTAATGCAAAATTGCTCTGAAATCTCTTTTATTGGATCTGCTTCATTTTAACCCAATTTAAACTGCACTGTCTTTGAATGAAACTTTGTTTTTGTTATATGTAATCCTTGTTCCTTTCCCTCTAAACTCCTAACTTTATCTTTTATTTATAAAATAAGTCTATCACTGCAAAATCATAACAGCAGATAGTAGTTGGAGTACTTGAGCCTCTGGGTTTATATTCCAAGTGTTTCTGGAATGTTTAATATAGGGAGAAGGAAATATTTAAAGTACAAGCCTTTACAGATTTGTTGTAAAGCCATGCTAGAACACAGCATGCCTGCAACTGGCCAGATTTCCTCAGAGGCTTAACGACACAGGATGTCTGCCAGCAAACTCAGTATATTCTTAACCAAAAGAAATATATTTACATACACACACATATATATACACCTTTCATACAATTTTATTACATATATATAATAAAATTGTATGAAAGAGATTAAAAGATTGTTATAGTTCCAAAGTCAATTATTCAAAATTTATGAAATAGTAGACCCAAAGTTGGCTAGGAATAGAATTTTAGAAGTTCTCTTTTTTCCTAATTTGGAAAGGAAGCCTGGTCTCTTTATCTCTATTTTCATTGCGAGGTAAGTGGTAAGGCTTTGCTCTCAGAGGCAAATATGCTTGTAGTAAGGAATCTTGATTGTAAATGGGCACAAAACTTAAAGAAACAGCTTACCCCCTGTGTAAACAATTAATACTGGTCATAGTTACTAGGAAAGGAATGATATTTATTTTCCATATCATAATTTAAAATATACAATGTCGGTTGAGTGATAGGCTGAAGTTTTATTATGATCCAGAGCTGAAGTGCCCTTTAAAGAAAATGTAAGCTGAGGGCTAGGTAAGAAGAATAAAGATTGGAGATTCAGCATAATTCAAATAGAACCAATGAAAGGTGTAGTATGAAAGGAGCTAAGTGATCCATAAAGTTAACCAGGTCTCATGTGTGTCAGTAGTGTGTATGTAAGAAATTGTAGTGATTATCACATGGATCCACAATTCATCACATACTGTCTTCATTACCTGCCCTCTGCCCTGTAATACTTCCATCAAAACTCTGCTTTGTTCTTTAATGAATAGTATCACAAGATTTCAAAGATGCTCAGTTTGTACAATCATACAAAAACAAGGGGGATAGAAGTGACTGTGACAACAATAGAGGTACATCCCTGTTCAACAGAGTTGGAAAAGTGACACTTTTCCGGAAAAGCTGGAATCTCATAGGTGAAAGAATCTATTCTGAAAGTCAATACAAATTTAACTCGGGATGCTCCACCATTAATATGATATTTTCAGTCAAGCAACTTCAAGAGAAGTGCAGAGAAAAATGAATACCACTGCACATAGCCTTCACTGATCTAATGAAGTCCTTCTATATGGTTAACAGACAGGGCCTTCTTACTGTTCTGAAGCAACTAAGTTGTCCCCCCAGACTGCTGAACATCATTCGCTCATCACATCAAGGCATGAAGGCAACTGTAGTGGACAAAAACAGAGAATCATATATGCCTGTGACATCAACAATAGGGTGAAACAGTGGTGTGTCTTAGCCCACATACTCTTTAACATTTACTTTTCCACAACGATGGCATTTATCTTTGAACCAGACTAGATAAAGCTTGTTCAACATCGCAAGGTTTAAAGCAAAAACCAAGGTGAAAGAGCCAGTTCTGAGAGACTTCCTGTTTGCAGATGATATGCCTTTGGCTGCCCACAGTGAATCTTCCCTGCAAGATCTCTTTTGCAGATTTTCTGTATCAAAAGCTTCGGGTTGACAATGAGTCTCAAGGAGACTGTGATCATGTGCCCTGGGGTGGAAGAACCGATACCCAGCACTCTGGAGGGTAAATCTCTTGTTGTTGTCGACAGTTCTGGTTACTTGGTTTCTATGATCAAGCAGGAATCTTGACCTTCAGACTGAACTAACAGAATCAGAAAAGCAGCTAAGAATTTTGAGCTATTACAGCAATGTGCGTGGCATAACAGCAAACTAAGAGCTAAGGTGAAGATGTGATTCTATGACACGTGCTGTCAACCCAGCTTTATGGTTCAGAAACGTGGACTACATATGCTAGGCACATTAAGAGGTTAAGCAGCTTCCACATGAGATGCCTGTGCAAGGTCCTGAAAGTAAAGTGGGAAGACAAAATGTGAAACACAGAGGTTCTCGGGCGCACAAAACTGACACCATTAGACACCACCATCAAGAAAAGAAGATTGTGAGGGCTTGGCAGCGTCAGGAGAATGAAAGGAGACTGCATCCCCAAGAATATTTTGTACAGGGATCTTCAAGATGGCTCTAGAAATCAGCATTTCCCTCTATGGCAGTGCCATGACGTGTAAAAATTATATGAAGTCATTCGACATCAATGTAGAAAGCTGGGAGGAGTGCTCAGAATCCCATCTGATCTGGAGGGAACATCTGGCACTGGGGGCAGCCCAACGTGACGTGGCTTTGATCCACTGGACAGAACCAAAGCAAAAAAGAAAACAGCACCCTGTAAACTTGGACTCCAATTCAAACACATGGAACTGTGAAACGTGTAACAAGCCGTGTCACTCTCAAATTTGGCTTTTCAGCCATGAGCAGATTCATTAGGACCTAACTAGACTTCTTACACATACACCATGATCCAGAGGATCAGCTGTTGCCTATCATATCACAGAAGATATGGCACGTTCATATTTTTGCAGATCTACTGGTTTAAAGCCCAGGGCAAGCAACCCTGTATGCTGTATTCATGACAGGGGTAAAATCCAAAATCCTATGATCCTACAAGATAGAAAGGAGACCTTTAAAGTACTGGAACAAGTTGGCTTGCAGTTTTCCCACAGCACTCTGAGCATTTCTCCTATACTGAAGGCCAAGTGAAACATTTTGAATGACCTGTTTGCCTATTGGAAATTCTTCCTCCCACCCATGAACCAGAATTTTCCATGGAAAAAGATAAATTTCAGATAAATTTTCTCTTAGGAAATCATGCTATCCCATAAGGTACCAGCAACTTGAATATAGGCAGAGACTCCAGTGCTTTAGGAAAGATAGGTTGGCTAGGGGGAGCAGGGCAGTAAGATTGGATCATGTCATGACAGACCTGAAACTACAGCTTCCACAAGGTACTTATAGTAACTCAGGTGGATACAGAGATGAATGTCAACCCAACCAGAAACTTTTCATTTCAGAAATGTCACAATATTTCATTCTGATTGAAAATGTCTAAGCAAGCCCCTTTCATTTTCCTGTGACAGTTTAGTAAACTTTTCATTTCATGAAATGTTCCTGTGTTTTCCTTCTTTGATCTGGTTCCCACAGATGAAAATTCCATTTTTCAATTATCTTTACCTCCAGCCCTGGAGGTCTTAAGATAGCATACCTTAAAAACTGACAGATTTATGTATGAAGAAGATATTTTATCTCTGTTTTAGAACTCATTGTGCCTCCTTCTGATTCTTGTAACATCATACACATCATAGAAGTGTTGGACAGACGTTTAATATGCGAATTGAGTCAAGATAAACCACAAAACAGACAAAGTGCGGGGTCCTAAAGAGAAGTTAAGTATCATGACAGGAAATCACTGCAGCTTAATGTTATAGACTGATGAATCATGTGGAAGACATCCCAAAATATAAGACCGTGGCGTAGTTAATTGATGGCTGTCTGTAACACCTTCTCTCTCCACTGATCATTATCAGGAATGAACTGAGCTCTGTATCTCTTGTATTGCCAGCTGTCAATTTTATTCCCAGTCTTGTGATATATGTGGTGTACCCCTCTCCCTCCCCCCGCATCCCCACCACCAGGATTCAAAATGCCACAAGAGAAAAATCAGCTTTAATGGGAAAAAATATCTTAAATCTTTCATTTTCAATCATAGGTCCACAAAAAATATTTGAAAATATGGGGTGAATAATGTAACCACTGAGAAACCAAATTGCAAATTAAAAGAATCTCAAATTTACTCTTTTTTTTAATTTCATGATTAAATAATGTCTCAGGTTGACAATAGCTGTACACTTTTTCTGCTTCTCCTCTATTCTAGTTTGAGGAGGGATGTTCAGAACTGCATTTTTTGCTTAGCAGTCCCACTTCAGGCTTAGAGCTCTCTGCCAATACAGGGAGACAAATGCAGTTTTTCAAGTATTAGATGAGGAGCAAATCAACATCCTGTCTATTTTCCAAATTAATTCATCAAAAAAATACAGTTGCACCTAAGTAGTCAGATGCTTTGTATCAAGTTAATTTAACCATCAGTCTTCCGTTACATTGCTTAAAAAACAGTGGACTTCCCTTAAGAAAGCTAGCAGTTTGGAATCTCTTTCTTACTGGAGAGAAATGCCAATGAGCTAAACTGTAGGCATCTGCAAAGGACAAGAAATATATGTGGGGAAATCTCTAAACAATGCAAGAGAAACTTTTAATAGTAATTGTGGCTGCTGTTGGGATTCCATGCCCCACAGCATCTGAAATGGAACAATTTTCCATTTCAGAAATAATCTTTATTGTGGTTAAAGCCCAGCCATGTTCTTTGTACATACTTTCATAACGTTGGTTCAGATATAGTTTGAACAATAACAGTTTGTAGTAGCCTCTTTCTTCAGCTGTGCAATGCCATGGGATCCAGTAGGGTAGTTCTAAGTCTGTACTGATCAAAGAGTTCTGTCTTGAAATAGCAGTTGCCTGGTTTTACCCTTAAGTAATCAGGCTACCAAGCTTTAGTCAAAAAACAAACAATTAGACACTAACTGCTACACTAATGATTTATTTTGTTCCCTGTTGAATTCTACACTTAAGCATTAATATGCAAGACTCTCCCACATATACAGTATATTTATACCATTAGCTATTTATACTATGTATTTAGTATATAAGTATTTAGTATAGTAAATAAATAAAGATAAATATAGTAATAAGCTGCAATTCTCTATGGAGATTTTATAGATGTACATTAAAAGTAAAGTTCCCTTTAATAACTGGAGGCACTGAGCCATATTTTCAAAGGCTGTCAGCAATCAGGAGTTTCCATTCTTCCTATTTTGTCTGAGCACCCAATAACAGTTGAGGTCTTTCAAAAATTTGACCACTTATATGAATGCCTAGCTAGAACTGCAAGTGACTAAGTGCATCAGGAAAATCTACACCTTCCTCCTATTTTTAAATTGCTATCTACTAGAATTATGTACAATATCAGCAACAACTATTGATACTTACAATTGCTAAAGTTGTCTTCCATCCCATTGTCTAGCCTCCTGGGATCCTGTGCAATAGAATCAAAGGAAATACGATGTAATAAAACAATAATGAAATGTTTCCTACTCTAATTGTAAATGTACATAAATAAAGTGATGCTTATATTTTAAAGGAAGTCATTAAAAAAAATCCTTCTGGGGAAAAAAGACCTTTCAAGGTTGCTGTGAAGAAACAGAAAAGGGATGAAAGGAGATAGATTTCCTGGCATCCCCCAGTTACAGTCTTCCTCCTGTTATCCCTTTTTATCCAAGGAGGGAACAAATTACTTAATAGAATGTTAGCCCAGTCTCTGGCCCCAGCTTCAGGGTTGCACTTTTCCTACCCCCTCCCTGGCATCATGCTGTTTTAACTCCTGAGCCCCTCCCCCTAACCTCCAGATGGACAACCCCCCGACCTCCACCATGGATCAGCTAGCCCCTGTCCCCAGCCCACCAAACCTTACATCCCTCAAGCCACTCCTGGTATCAGCATTTGCCAATGCTGGGAGCTGAGGAACTAAGTCAATAGCCTCTCCCAATCCCAATTTACCTTAGACTGGGTGGAAATTTTTCATATGATCTAACCTTCCCCTAGCTTCCCCGAATGTCTGTACACTGACACTGTCTCAACTGTATAAGAACGACACAGGGTGGCTCTATGAAGCCTGACTCACTTTGGATGCAGGAAGAGGTAGTGAAGTGAACTGAAGAAAGGAAATTAGAGGGTATTTTTTACCTCAACACACAGGAGGGATAATAGTTTGGATTGTAAAAGGATGGGGCCACTAGTTGTTAATATAAATAACATACAATGCAACCATTCTAGTCCTTAAAATATCCCAGAACTATAAGGTAGGCCATGTATCTCCATTCTGGATTTTGATTCTTTTCTATACAGTATTGATGTCTTCATGAAAAAATTCCAAAAATAGACATGTAAGGAAAATGTAACAAAAATGTAGATAGACAAGATGCAAGTACACTAACAGCTACTAATGTATAAACTTATAACTTACTCTCCAACAACAAAACAGTGTATTTCAAATTTACTACTTATCAGAATGTGTATGTAGGGATATCAGTTACTTTTTTTAAATCTTGCACAATCTACTCTAATCCAATAGGGTTGCTCACAAAAAGCATCTACCAGCTTAAAATTGCATATTTATTGGTCTTATTTTTCTAAAAGGTTAAACTCCCTTCTGCCTTTCACAATGCGTATATCATCTTAGCAAGCCATTCACAGAAAATGTGCATTAACTGTTTTGTTTACCTAAAATTTGGCAGAGTCACAAGACAGAACAGAATGCAAAGAATGAACTCTGGGAGAAAATAGAATGAGATTCGTTTAGAAACAACCACCTCTACCTTTCTGAAACATTAGTGGTGTTTTTTTGCTAAAGTGGGTCTCATGCTTCTAAATTGCCAACATTTTAATAACTTCTCAAATGGCTAAGAACCACTTGAAAAAAACTTCAAGAACAGAGATATAAGCAAGAGAGTTCTCTAAAATTGATGTCTGCTAAATAAATAAATAAATAAATAAGAGTGATCAGAATATGACTTTCAACACTATCTGAAATCTGAAGAAACAGCAAGTGCTTTTCTTATGACATGTAGAAGCCTGCTGAATTCAGAATACATCCAATGTCCCTCCAGGCTGTAACAGATGGACAGACGATTTGTTTTAACCCGCCTTTGTAATGTGGCTTTTTGAAAACATACCTGGGTGATGATATATTTATTTAAAATCTTTCTTAATTTTATTAGGTTAAACATTTCCTTTGGAATAAGGATATTTTAAAGATTAAACACTAGAAGTTCATTCTATGTGCCTTTAATTTCTCACTTTCCCCATGCTTATAGCTGCTTTTACAGGTCTACTTTATTCAGACTACCGTATTAAAAAGTATGGAAACCCAAGAGTTGATATTTTTATCTTGTTAGAACTGTCTTCTCATTGTGTCTTTCACAAATTGCAATTAAAAATGTTCCACTTGTTGAATAAGTCATTGTGGCAGCCTCACGATCACTGGATCCTTGATGGTGTGTCCAGCCTGTTTGGTTTTGCCACATGGGAGCCTACTTCCCTGCCACAACTTGGTAATGCGTGAGGTTTTACCTGGAGGAGATTTTTGGTGGTCTTACTCAGACCCCAGGCATCCCTTCTTGTACTTCTTCTGTGGAGCTCCTCCTTCCCTGCACCCCACCCCTTTTCCACTTGAATGGTATGGATCAGCCTCAATGATACCCAATATGATGAGAGTGCTGTTTGCTCCCATGTTAAAGCTGGGTCTTGCAGCCACCTGCAGGAGTTTGACTGTGGCTTTGCTGCCTGATAAAATGGTAAACAAACAATACTGTAACTAAAACAGCTTGAATGACATGGGGGGCAAGGTGATGATGCCCACTGTGCCCAGTGCTTTGCCTCAGCACTTCACTTGGGTCCTCTTGAGGTGAGGTTTCCCCAGTTCCCACGTGGTCCCATGTTGCAGGTGCCCCATGTTGAATCACAGAATCATAGAAGAAGAACCAGAAGGGACATGTAACATCATTAAACCTGGTCCTCTGCCATGAGCAGGAGGTAACTGGGCACAAATGAGCTCAACAAGGTGCTTGTCCAACCTCCTCTCAAACACCTCCAAGGATGGTGACTGCATGACCTCTGCTGGGAGTGTGTTCCAGATTCTAGATTCCCTTATGGAAAAGATGTTTTTCCTTATATCCAGCCTAAACTTTTCCTCAACTAGCTTGTGCCCATTGGACCAAGGAGTGCCCTTCTGAAAATTGCTCCCCTAGATCTTGGTGTTCACCCCTGACATACTTCGAGGCAGCTATCAAGTCACCTCTCAGTCTTCTCTTACACAGACTGAACAAACCCAGTTCCCAGAGTCTCTCCTCATACAGCCTATCCTCCAGGCCTCTGATCATATGGGTGGCCCTTCTCTGTACCTTTTTCAATTTATCCACATCCTTCTTGAAGTGCAGTGCCTTCCCCTTGGACCAGATAGCACCTGGCCACATACCATAGTGTCCCACAGAGCATTTCTTAACACCTACACAACACTCATGGCTCTGATAACTCCCCATTAGGAGATCTTGGGTCCACGGTTGCTCAGGCAGGCTGAGTAGGATTGAAGGTTTCCTGAGTGGGGTCTTTGCTTCTGTGGGTCCCAGGAATGTTCATGAGGCTGCCCTCTCTCAACTCCAGCTAGCCTGTGCATCCCTGTAGGTGTTACTGTGAGTGGGTGAAAGCAGAGTTGGATCTGGGCCCCTTGGCCCATTGGCTGCTGCTCCCATGCTGCTGCCTGGACTGTTTCCCCCAGGTGCCTGGCTGATTCATACATTCAGAGATTGGAAAGGGCTGGAAGGGACCTCGCAAGATCATCAGATCCAGTCCCCCTGCACTAGGCAGGAAAGACAACTGGGGTCAGGTGACCCCAGAAAGGTGACCACCCAGTCTCCTCTTGAAGATTTCCAGAGTTGGTGATTGCACCACCTCTGGAGGGCATTTATTCCACAGTCTAGACATCCTGTGAAGAAGTTTTCCCTAGTGTTAAGCCTGAAACAGTCTTCCAGGAGTTTGATCTCAGTGCCCTTGGGCTTACCAAGGGATTCTGCTCTGTGGAGAGTCTCTGGGTCCTGGGCAGTAATGAGGAATGTTCTCAGGCCATCCCTGGGTGCTCCAGCAGTGAAACAGGCTAGTGCTGCCTTGCCAAGTGGAACCCCGTGGCAGGGACGTGCTGGTTTCATTCTGGCTGTGGAGAGAACATCCAGTTCTACAGCTGGTACTCCTTCCTCTCCCCCCTATGGTTTGGCTAAAGGGCTCCTTTCCCACCCTGAGCCTCCAAGCACCGGACCAATTGGCAGGGCTTCTTTTGGCCATGTGGTGCCAGCTGCCTCACCCACTGACCAGCCATTATGATGCCAGTGCCACGGTAAGTGGGGCATGAGCCTGCCACATACCTCCCCCTCTCATTGATGTCCAGGCTGTCTCCAACTGGTGGGCTTCCTATGGACTTGGGATCTGGACTGGAGTGTACATGTTTCTCCTAGTGTTAAGCCTGAAATGGTCTTCCAGGAGTTACATGCAGAGCTCCTCACTACCACATGTAACTTCCAGGAGTTACATGCAGTACTTCCTCCTCTTCATGCTGGTGAGAAAGAAAATCCATCACCATGTTGTTCTTTCCAGGCTGCACTGGCTTCTGGCTTCTTTCCATGTTCTTATTTCCAGGTTGCACTGTAAAGTAAAATTGTTGTAACAATCATGCCCACTGCATGATCTGGGTATTGTCAGCTTTTGCTGATTGGAGCCACCTTAGGGGGACATGGTCTGTCACCAGAGTAAATGGCCGGCCTGCAGGTAGTATCTAAACAACTCCACAAGCCATTTAATGGTCAGGCATTCCCGCTCAATAGTAGAGTATCAGCATTCATGCGAGAGCAGTTTACAACTTGTGTACACTATCAGCCACTCCTCCAAGTCCTCACCCTGTGTCAGGACCACTCCTACTAGAATCCCAGAGGCACCTGTCTGTAAACTAAAGGGGCAATGAAAATCAGGCATATATAACAAAGCTCTGGCACAGAGCTAATTTGGTCTGTTCAAATGCCCGTTGTGCAGCGAATGTCTGCTGAATCCTGTTTGAGCTGTGGCCTTGGGTTAAATTTGCTAGTGTTGCAGTTATTTCCAAAAAGTGCAGAATAAACTTACAGTAATAATTAGCAAGTACTACAAAAAACAGATCTGCTTTCTCATCTTCAGCTGTTCAAAAGAGTGTATGGCTCTGACCTTATTCTCCATTGGGTGCTTCTGGCCCTGCCTGACCTGGAACCCCAAGTAAATTGTCTCTCTGGGCAAGCTTACATTTAGAGGGATTGGCCATCAGCCCCATGTCCCATAGTTCCTGAATAACATTTCACAGCACCCCCAGATGCTTGTCCTAATCTTTGAGAATATGATTACATTATCAATGTACACTAAGGCCTTTTTGCACAATATCAAGCAGGCTATGCAGCTGATATCCATAAGTGAAGTCAAATGGTAAGAACCCTGTGGTGGCCTGAGGGTCTTCATAGATTGAGAACATGGGAATTCGGCACAGGGGACACAACGGTGGGAGTCGACTACAGACCTCCCACTCAAAGTCCCGAGCTTGACCAGGAGTTCGCCCAGGTACTAAATGAGGCCACTTGCTCCAGGACCTTGGTTGTCATGGGTGACTTCAATTACCCGGACATCTTGTGGGAAGATCACTCAGCTAAATCTGAGCGGGCGCAAAGCTTTCTCTCGTGCGTGGATGACCTCTACCTGACTCAAGAAGTCTATGGGCCAACGAGAGGCAAAGCGCTGCTTGACCTGGTACTGGCTACGGGGGACGAACTAATCGGCGACCTAGTGATTGATGGGAAGTTGGGTGACAGCGACCACGAGCTGATCACCTTCACCATCTGCCGTAAAGCTGGCAAGTCAGTCAGCAACACAGAAGTCCTTGACTTCAGAAAAGCCGACTTTGATAAGCTCAAGAGGCTAGTCGGTCAGGCCCTCAGGGACCATGACCCCAGGGAGATGGGAGTTCAAGAAGAGTGGTTGCTTCTCAAAGAAGTGATCCTCAGTGCACAAGCTAAATCTATTCCAACACGGAGGAAAGGCAGCAAGAAGGCACAGCAGCCCCCTTGGCTCTCCAGAGACCTAGCGGACCTACTGTGGCTAAAAAGGAAAGCCTACAAAGGATGGAGGACGGGATTCACCTCCAAGGAGGATTACTCCACGCTGGCCCGGTCCTGCAGGGAGCAAACCAGGAAAGCCAAGGCTGCAACTGAACTCCAACTAGCTTCAGGCATCAAGGACAACAAAAAGTCCTTTTTCAGGTATGTGGAGAGCCGGAGGAAAAGCAAGGGCAATGTTGGACCCCTGCTAAACCAGATGGGGCAACTGACAACTGACGCCCAAGAAAAAGCCAACCTATTAAATAGGTACTTTGCGTCAGTCTTTCATCAGTCACACGGGATGCCCATGCCTGCTATGAGCCAGGGAAATCTGGGTGAGGGGGATCCCCTACCCTCCATCAATGCTGACCTCGTGAAGGAACACCTTGAGAAGCTGGATACCTTCAAGTCAGCTAGCCCTGACAATCTGCACCCCAGGGTACTCAAGGAGCTGGCGAGCGTCATAGCCCAGCCCCTGGCATGGATCTTTGGAAACTCCTGGCACTCTGGTGTAGTGCCCGAAGACTGGAAGAAGGCCAATGTGGTGCTGATCTTCAAGAAAGGGAGGAGAGTGGATCTGGCTAACTACAGGCCCATTAGCCTGACTTCTATCCTGGGGAAGATCCTAGAAAAGTTTATTAAGGAGGCCATCCTTGAGGGACTGGCCCAGGCTAACATCCTAAGGGATAGCCAGCACGGGTTTGTTGCAGGTAGGTCTTGTTTGACCAATCTCATTTCCTTCTATGACCAGGTGACCTATCACCTGGACAAGGGAGAAGAGATTGATGTCATATATCTTGACTTCAAAAAAGCTTTTGATCTGGTATCCCATGATCACCTCTTGGCCAAACTGCCCAGTTGTGGCCTTGGCTCCACCACGAGCTGCTGGCTGGGAAATTGGCTTGGTGGTCGGACCCAGAGGGTTGTGATTGATGGCAGTCACTCATCATGGTGCCCTGTGACCAGTGGGGTCCCTCAAGGCTCTGTCCTGGGACCCATACTGTTCAACATCTTCATTAACGATGTGGACATTGGAGTGAGGAGTGGACTGGCCAAGTTCGCCGATGACACCAAACTTTGGGGCAAAGCATCCACGCCAGAAGATAGGCGGGTGATCCAGGCTGACCTGGACAAGCTCAGCAAATGGGCAGACGAGAACCTCATGATGTTTAACACCGCTAAATACAAGGTTCTCCACCTTGAGAGGAAAAACCTGCACCACCCTTATAGGCTCGGCAGTGCTACGTTGGTTAGCACTACAGAAGAAAGAGACTTGGGGGTCATCATTGACCACAAGATGAACATGAGCCTCCAATGCGATGCTGGGGCTAGTAAAGCGACCAAAATGCTGGCGTGCATCCATAGATGCTTCTCAAGCAAATCCCAGGACGTCATTCTCCCCTTGTACTCCGCCTTGGTGAGGCTGCAGCTGGAGTACTGCCTCCAGTTTTGGGCTCCACAATTCAAAAAGGATGTGGAGAAGCTTGAGAGAGTCCAGAGGAGAGCCACGCGCATGATCAGAGGTCAGGAAAACAGATCTTACGATGACAGGCTGAGAGCCACGGGACTCTTTAGCCTGGAAAAGCGCAGGCTCAGGGGTGATCTGATGGCCACCTATAAGTTTATCAGGGGTGACCACCAGGATCTGGGGGAACGTCTGTTCACCAGAGCGCCCCAAGGGATGACGAGGTCGAATGGCCACAAACTCCTGCAAGACCGTTTCAGGCTGGACATAAGGAAGAATTTCTTTACTGTCCGAGCCCCCAAGGTCTGGAACAGTCTGCCATCGGAGGTGGTTCAAGCACCTACATTGAACACCTTCAAGAGAAAACTGGATGCTTATCTTGCTGGGATCCTATGACCCCAGCTGACTTCCTGCCCTTTGGGCAGGGGGCTGGACTCGATGATCTCCCGAGGTCCCTTCCAGCCCTAATGTCTATGAACTCTATGAAACAACAAGTGTACTAGCATCTGATCCCACCTTCTAGGGTTTCACTGTATGCCTTTCTTTAGCATAACCTTGAGGTGCAGTTGAATTGCTCAACCAGACCTTCAATCTAGGTATAGGAAATTGATGTTCTTAGCTGCTTAACAAATTCCCTTCATTACCGCAGCTATGAAATATATGCTGTGATCTATCAGGATATCTTTAGGGATCCCTACTCTCAGTATGAACTTAAGTAGCTCACCTGTGATCTTTGAGGCCATTGTTGAATGGAGGGGGAGAGCTTCTGGGTAATCCATTATTACCAGGACAAACTGATAAACTGCACTACTCTTCAGGAATGGCCCTGTTGTATTTATCACAATCCACTCAAATGGCTTCTCCACGATAAGTATGGGGACCATGGGAGCTACAGGAGGTGTTTTCATCATGGTTATCTGGCAAAGTCAACACAGTTCATAGTAGTGCCAGACTTCTTTATATATCCCTCGTCAAAAGAACCACTGTAACAAGTGGCCCTCTGTTTTATCTGTGCCTAGGTGAACCCCCATGAGCTCATCATAAGCCAAGCTAATTAGGAAAGCCCTGTACTGTTGTGGCATTTGTAGCTGATTTGTCTCCTATCCAGGCCCATTTCCCTTTGCAATCTAATACAAGATGTCATTCCTTACCTAAAAACATGGTAGCTGCATAGCCTGGGTTGGCTGTGGTATCTCCCCATTATGACATACCAGGCCCTTGTCGTATGTGTGCCAAAATGCATGGTCACTGAGCTGGTCTACTTGAAACTGTCTGGACCCAGTACTGGCTTCCATGTCAAGGAGGTCCTCCCTATCTTCTGGGGGTGTTCCCTCCATATCCTCCCCTGTGAACTGGTCTAGCATTTCTGGGTCCCTGACTTCAGTCATACTCAGGAGGAGAGTCTGCAGCACCTCCACTAGGTGGGCCAGTCCTGACAAAGTAGCATAGGGCAGGGAAGGTCCCACATGATCCCAACAGACATTTCATGAGTCAAGCCCAACACCGTCACAGGCACCTGGTGTCTCTCATAGGTTTGATGTTTGCCATATACACAAGAACAATATTTTACCTATGGTTGGGGTGCCAGCTTGTGTGGGCAGTGCTGCGGCATGGACTATGGTATGCACACACCCGGTGTCCACCATGGTTGTAAGAGTGCCTCCTGAGTTGGGCATCCATGAGAAGCCTAGAGTGGTATGGCCCTGGGCATTCCTGGTTGAAACTACAATCCATTCTCTTGACCTCACTTTTGTTGGGTTTTGGCTCTGGATCATAGCATGGAAACCTCCACCCTGTGCTCTGGTGAGGGAACCCAGTGGGGCAGCACCAGGTTGGGTGCCATATTGGGCACTCCTATCTTCTTGAGTTGCTAGCCCTGGCCTGGGGTCCTGTCCTGCCCTGCCAGGGGAAATGTCCTGGGGCCTTGATCCAGCTCACAACCCTTGCTCCTGGGCAGGTCCATCAACTGCCTATATGTATGGCTCCACTATACATACTTCCTTGTCCAAGGCTTGGGGCTGATGGTGCTGCACCCACTCCTACGCCCCAAATGAACCATTTGAGAATAATTACCTTGAAAGCTCTGTGGATTGTCTCTCAGCAGGCTTTAGCCACCATGCCTTGATATCATTTAGCACTTGGGACAACATCTGGAGTCACTGCTGTTCTTTGGCCTTTTGGCCTGAAACTTCTACCTGTAGTCTGTGGGAGAAATCCCCAGCTGATACAGAATGGCACTGTTAACTGTCTGGTTGTCGAAAGCCCCTGTGCAGGAAAGTGCACGATAGGTAGTGTGGGCTCACCCCATTAGCAGTGGTTCCAGCTGGGGGTCCACCAGTTCACATCCCAGCCTGCCGCAGTTGCCAGGCATTTAAATTATTCTAAGTAGACCTTGGGGCCATCCTCCTTAACCATCTGGTATATCCGGAAATCCTCATGACTACTGTCCCCCACCACTTGGAACTTAGCCAACTGCTCTGCCAAGTCCTGATGCTGGGAGAACAAGGTGCCATGGGCCTCCATTTCCTGGGACTTGGCCTGCAAAAGTTCTTGTAGCAGCTATAGGATCATACCCTGTGTTTTCTGTCAGGTTTCAACTGGTCTCATGGCTCCCGTCTTGTCCATGGCTGATCAGTCTGTAAGTTGCCTTGTGTTCCCAGCCAATGAACCAAATGTGGCAGGCTCATAATAGGTGCACCGCTGATGGCAGGTCCTGCCTGTTTGCATTTGCCACACCAGGGTCTACTTGCCTTTCATAACTTGGTATGTATGAGGTTTTACCTGGAGGTGTTGTTTGGTGGTCTCCCTCGGACCCCAGACAACTCTGTTCATACATCTTCTGTGGGTTTCCTCCTCCCCTACTCCCCACCTCTTTCCACTTAAGTGGTATGGATCAGCCTCAATAGTGTCCAGTGAGGGTTCAGTTTTCTCCCACGTTAAAGCAGGGTCTTGCAGCCATCCTCAGGAGTTTGATAGAATGGTAAACAAACAATACTGTAACTAAAACAGCTTGAATTATGTGGGGGGCAGGGTGATGATGCCCACTGTGCCCAGTGCTTCGCGTCAGCATTGGGTCTTCTTGAGGTGGTCTTCTGGTTCCTGTGTGGTTCCACATTGCAAGTGCCCCTATGTTGAACCTGCACCTTTGGCTGGCTAGGACCTGGCCACATACATTAGTGTCCTATGGAGTGTTTCTTCATGCCTACACTACATCCATGGCTTTGATAACTCCACACTGGGAGATCATGAGTCCACAGCTCATCAGGTAGGCTGAGTGGGATCAAAGGTTTCCCAAGTGGGGTCTTCCCTTCTGCAAGTCCCTGCAATGCTTACCAGGCTGCCCTCTCCTAACCCCAGCTGACCTATGTGTTCCCACAGGCATTGTTGTGAGTGGGTGAGAGCAAGTTGGATCTGGGCCCCTTAGCCCATTGGCTGCTGCTCCCACACTGCTGCCTAGACTGTTTCCCCAGGTGCTGGCTAAACTCAGTGTCCTTCGGCTTATCAGGGGGTTCTCCCCTGGAGAGAGTCTCTGGGCAGTAGGTGGACATGTGCTCAGGGTCTCTTTAGGTGCTTCAGCAGTGGGACAGGCTGGCATGACCTCACTGAGTGAAACCCCTTGGCAGGGATGTGCCAGCTTCATTCTGGCCATAGGGAAAGCCTCCAGTTCCATTGCCAGTGCTCCTTCCTCTGTTCCTGTGGTTTGGAACCAGAGCTCCTTTTCTACCCAGATCCTCCACTTGGCAGGGCTTCTTCTGGCTGCATGCTGCTGGCCTCCTTGCCTACAGACTGGTCACCTGGATGAAGGTGCTGTGGTAAGTGGGGCATGAGCTTGCTACACTCATCATTTAATTCCTAATTAAGATACGGTAGTTTAAAAGTAATAAGAGAAAACCCATCACTGAAAAAGTAGGTCAAAGTCTGTTTTGTCTCTCTAAGAGGTAGAAAACAGAATTGAAGCAAATGGTAACAGAAGGGTAGAAAGACTTTAGGCTGCTTTTGTATCCTCTCAGTGCTGGAATTCCTCAGTCTCTGGAGCAGTCAACAGTATAATTTGGACAACTCTGAGTAAGTTGTGAAAATGTGTTCAAGCCTAACTAGATGGCCAGGACTTCTGAAAAGGGCATTTAAAAAGGCAGATCAAGCACTGGTGGGGGGAGGATTCTCCTTCACCTGCTTCTAGAACTTTTGTCATAATTTAGAAATATCCACAGAATACTTGTTAAAAAAAAAAAAAAAAGGAAATGTTTGTATTCAAATTTTGCCCTTTTAATTGTCTTTGTATTGTCCTTTATGAATATGGACTTTCTTGAAGACACATTACACACAATCTATTCTTTTAAAGATGTGTGTATAAAGGACAATGATTTCAAAGTGCAGTTTGACCTATATATTAAAGTTCTAAAAGATAATTATAGCCACAAATTCATATGTTAAGTTTTTTAAAAGTTCACATTTGCATTTTCTATTTTTGTACTGTATGATTTTGTTTGTTTGTTTGTTTGTTTTTGTTAAATTGATCATTTTGTGGTTCCATTTTTCAGATATGGCCCAGGAGCTGGGAACAAGAATGGCAATCTCAACCTATGGTCTGCAAAATCATCTTCCTGTTTTACTAATTCAAGTAATTCAACAGCAATTGAGCAGGGCAGTGGACACCTTTCATGGTTACTGTTCTAGCTGTATATCTATAGGACATGGACTATTGAGTAGTGGTGAGGTAAGGCCATGAGACTCTTCAAAACAGTAAGAACAAATCAACTACACCTAAGTCTGCTCTCCTCATCCCCAGCAATAACTGGCTATTGTCACTCAAATCAGGCTGTCCAACTTCTAAGTTGGACAGAGGGCCACAGCAGGGGCCACACTGATGCAAGCCACAGGCCCCTGAAAGTCTCTCTCTCTCCCCCACCCCCAACAAGTACAGTGCACATACACGTGGTTCATCCCTTACCCCCATCTGCATTGTGCTTCCTTGGTGCTGCAGGCTGTGCTGTCCCACCCCCAGGCACATGGGCAAGCAATGAAATCTGGAAGGAGAGGCACGGAACACACATCCTGGAGCCCCAGCTCCTGCTGCAGCACAAGCAAAAACTAAAATGTATGCTTGATCCTACGGATGTGTACATTTGCTTTCCTCCATTCATTCCAGAAGTCCAGCCTCTTTCTGGCTATTTGAAATCTGACATAGACAACACTATTCTTTAGAATGTAAAATTATTTTCATGGTACTGAAGTTTACATCCCCTAGTTAGATGACAAGAAAAATCTCCTTTTTTTGTATCTTATATACTAAAGGATATTAAACCTAAGGAGAACATAACACACAATGAAGAGGTTTTCAATTATTTATACACTAATACCTTCTTTGGGTGTGTATCTGGGATTACAGCATTTGCCTCAGGTCAGCATTCCAGGCAAGATGTTGCCTCTAGTTAGTGAAATAATTTAAAATGAAAAATAAATGAGTGGTAACATTGTAAAGCCAAATAGAAAAGGCTGAGATAAACATGTGTTCCTACTGAATAAGGATAAAATTGGGTTTTCAAAAAAACCGTAAGTTAAATTTGAGGCCTGCTTCCACAGAAATATGGACTTCACGGGGACTCCTCATGCACATATATTCACCCTAGTATGTTTTAATGTTGGACTTTGAGGGACCCCTTTGCCTCCAATTCACCCTGTGTAGAGTAATTAGAATCACTGTGAAATTTGACTGCAATAAAGTTATATGAATTTACATCAGAAAATAATTCATCCTTATGTCATGAAGTTTATTCTGAATCCTTAGGAACTTATCCAATATACCGTAAAGATTTGAAACTTTTAGATTTTAACCTAGGTGACTTAGGTACCTAAACCCCATTGATTTTTAATGAGAGACTTCTACATGCCTGAATCACTTATGAAAATGAGACTTATGGGACTTTATTCATTGAGACTTAAAACGATTTTAAAAAAACACTTAGGAGTCCCTAATTGCCATAACAACTTAATTACCTATATAATAGAGTGAAATCCCAGAAGCAGTGAAGTAATCATTCCAACAGGAACTCAGCCAACAGACACCTACAGAAACTCCTTATGCCCAGTTCTTCCCTGGTGAAGCATTCCCTCAAACTTGTCCCAAACCCATGGAAACAGACACCTTGCAGCATGCCCAGGGCTATTTTAGAGGTGAAGGGGGAGCAAGTTCAAGAGTCTCAGAGACCTCCCAGAAAATATACTGCCACACCCTAACCTAAATTCAGGGAGGTCCAGCTGGAGTCACCTAGGCTAAGTACAGACAGTCAAAAAGCCCAAGGCTGAATTGATTCGGTCTTTGCAGGTTAAACTGAGCTGCAGAAATTAAACTGAGAAACAACTGGACAGACATTCACTTTTGATTCAGGAAATGCAGCGACATGCCTGAAGTGGTTCAGGCCAGAAGCCAGCGGGTGCTAAAGCAGGCTCTCTGGCACACAGCCAGCATGGGCTGTATGTTCACTTCTTCTTCCTGCTGCTCCCAAGGTCTCTGGGATTTGCAATCCAGAATCACAACAGAAGGACTCTGCAGAGTTACTCATCACTTTCTCTCCCTGCTTCCAGGTGCCTATGGGATTTGTAGTCCACAGTCATAGCCAGCAGTAAGTTAGCAGGGCATGGCAGCTCTGTACTTGGGGGGAAGGTAAATTTAATCCCCCTCCCTGGCCCTCAACCCCAGCCAGGGTTTGCCTGGGGTGGGGGCAGTCCCTGCCTCCCCATCCCCACCCTTTTTGTGCTGGAGCAGGCACATCAGAACCAAGGGCAGAATGCTCTTCCAGGGGGAGCACAGGGAGCTGATCTTGATACTTGCCCATGAAGGGGGAGCCCGGGATTACCTTCAGAGGCTCCCCCTGCACTGGCAATATGGCACAGTGAAATCTGATGCTCAGTACCACAGTCATGCCTCTTGCCATTCACCTGTGGCATAGCAGGAAGAGCAACTATTGAAATCACACATATAAACCTATCATGCCTTTAATTTAACCTCTATCAACAGCCTTAGTCACTCACAATGCCTTTCTGAGTCTGTCTTAATTCAGCATAGACCTAATTAGTTAAACAGACTGTTTTTGAAGAGAGATGAATCGCATTCAGTGGGCATGTCTACGTGTGCATTTAATCCGAGATCAGTTTACTTGCAAGCTTTCTAAACCTGTTAGAAATAGGTTACCACCTGAGAGATTACAACCAATGTATTAGGGACTCTGAAAGAGAAAGCTGATGGAAAGAAAAATTTCCTTGCTTAGGTACCTACATGCACCTTGAACACAACAACTTACTTTTTTAGTGTGAAGTCTATTACGTTTCCATTGTCCTGGAAAAAAAATTGCTACTGAAGTAATTTAAAAATGATTTTGTAATTAAGATTTACTACTGATATGTTTTCAGTTTTGTTTTTAAAAAATGCTCTTGTTGTCTACAGGAAGTTTTATATCGATAAAATAAAAAAGTATACCATACTTTCTACAAACTCCAAAAGGACTTGCTTATTTTAATAATCTCAATATTTTGTTTTAGAATTTTATGGCCTAAAAACATTTAAAATGCAACACATTTTTTATTTTAACTATTTAAATTAAAAGCAGATGTATGTAAAAAAAAATAACACTATATAATGGGCTTTCTCCTGTTAAATGGCAGTTACCAACTCACTGTCTCAAAAGAGTGCGCACACATTATTTCAGTGCCCAGATTCACCCCATTCCTTGGGGTGACTCATTGTGAATTTCACAAGCAGACTCTTCAGACCTCTATATCCTACTTGTAGTTAAATGTAAACCAGTAGAAATTACTCTGAATCTTTTTGTGATGGCCTGGCAATTCAAAAGAGGCTGACCCAACAGAAAAGCCCTACATTCCTATGCAAGATCCTATGTCTTGTTGCTCTCAAACTACCAGCACAGATAAATCTCCTAGTCCCTTCCCAATTTCTTTCCTATTCTAAAAATTTACAAAAAGCCTTGCACAGGGAAGTTCCACAAAGGACTTGCTGGTGATGGTACTGTGTAGAGATAGCACACTTCCTATGCCCATTCAAGAAAGAAGAGATTGATATATGAAGAAATTCTAAAAGACCTAGACCAATACTTGTTGGTAAGCAAAACAGTCAAGATTACATCTAGTTTGAAAGCATGAACTTCAATATAAGGAACCAAAGTTAAGATTTTGAATTGTGACACCACAATAATTCCTTACTTTTAAGTACTTGAACCATTGCATAATGCCTCAGGTTATGTTAACTAATTACATAAACAGCATAAATATATATGCATTTGCCAGTTTTCCAAGATCTGCATACACAAAACAAGTGAAAACAAAAACCACAACTTCAGGAGCCCTTGCCAGCGTGTCTTACTAACGACTAGGTATTTTTTTCTATATGACTTCAAGTTCATGCTCTAGCATTTCTGATTAAATAATTTACAGTAATACATATTGCACATTACCATATTTATGTGGAGCAAAGATTAATTTGGGTCTGAAATATCTCTTATAATGAGGTATAACTGAGAAGCATGCTGATTTCAGAGACAGTAAATGTCTGTGAAATATTGATCTTTTACAATTTCTAAGCAATTTCATTAAAACATGAAGGCAATTTTTTTTGTACTTTGATTTCTGGAAAAAAAAATCTAGCAGTAGCAGGAAATAAGTGCGTCTTGACCTCTTCAAAAGCCAAAGAGGGAACAAAGCAAATAAATATTCCTCTCCAATATGTTGCTGGTCTATGATTTTCCACACAGATTTTCCTATTAAGCCCTAATTATGATATAGCTGAAAACTGCCTGAAGTCAGCTATATTTTCCTGAAGCAAATGGTGACTTTCTGGCATTGGAGGTGCTGCGCCAGGCACGGGATGAGTCATGAAGAATGGACGTAAAGGAGGCAACCAAATAAGAAGCAGCTTTTAGCCACTTATGAATCGGACCATGGTACTACCAAACTCTATTGTTCAGAAAACACAAATAAAGCCCCCACAAATCATAAAGCTGCCTTGGAAGCAATCCGGTTGGCATTCCATGTATATGCTTTCTGTTTCTTAACCTTTAGATTCCATGTTTTCAAATTTATTTCCACAACCTTGACGGCTATAAACTTCCTTTCTCCTTTAAAAATGAAAGCTAAGATTCTGACAAATTCAGGTGAGCCTGGGACTTTTAAAAAAGCTATATACATCATGGATCCCACAACAAAAATCATAAGAATTGACAATGGTAAGAACAGGTTTAAAACAAACAAGAAAAACACAACTGGTAAAAGTACCAGTTCACTGAAATGTAAATGTTTTATAGGAATATGTAAGTTTTAACATTTTTTTTTTTATTTATACAGACCTACCAGGATGGGTTTCTGGCCAATTTATCTGCCTTCCTACTTCACCAGGGTCCCTGGCATCTCAGCAGGTCCCTAGCTTATAGGCAGGTTGTCAGGGAAACCAGGTTCTCAGGCATCCAATCTGCTGGCAATCTTCAATCTTTCTGCTCCCCAACAGCCCTCCTCATGAGTTGCCAGTGAGGCTAAGAACATCCAGGGAAGGTACTTGCAAGCACAATATGATTTTTTGTAATATTTTTCATCAAATTGTTCATCCATGTGCCTACAGCATACGAAGGGCACATTTGAAATATTATATAAGTAAACAGTAATGCAACATATAGCTGAAAAGGTATAGATAGTACACTTTTACTGGTATAAGTGATCGGAAACCGGTCTATACCCATAACAGAACAGAAGTTCAGCACAAAACCAGTTTATACACGTAACAGAAGTTTGGAGCACACAGGCTGGTTTTAAATGGTGGAACCCAGTCTAAGATTTGCCCATCCTACCAAAGCGTGAGTGTGTGGTCTGTTCACTACCAGTCTAAACTATGCTGCTTACAGAAAACCATGCAACTTAGACTGATTCAGCTTCGGGTTTTCTGAGTGTTTCTACCTAGCACAGTAAATAATAAAGTAAATAAAGTAATAATGTGGAATGGTACTGCTCTTTGTTCACTGTCACTAACAATTGTTACTGACTTAAAAATAAGAGAGAAATACTGCTACCTTTCAAATGTTCTGTGTAACTTTTAAAAAGCTGCATTTTCAATTTGTTTGTAAAGCTAACTTTTCCTGTTTCTGTTTGGCATATCATTTCAGCCTGCACTCTGTATTCTGCTGTGAATGGTTACTTTGTAGTATAATGCATTTGCATGGTGAAATCATAATACTCTGGATATTTGGGGCTCTAAAAATGAAAGCCAACTCCCTGAAGCTATTACATTTTTAGACTGGTATATCATCCATTAAATTCTATAGCTTTCTCCTAGTAGGAACTGGTCTGCAACAAAGAACAATTTGCAGCTGTTCCACACCGAAGTACAACCTGCACTTTTCACTGTAACCATTAGATGGTGCTTGAAACAGAAGATTGCAAGAAAGCAAACAAACTTGCCTGTTGAAGAAGCAGTTTACAAAATTTGGAGTTGTTTGAAAAAGAAACAAGTCCAGTAATTTAAAAAATATCTTGCAACTGGTTTCTTTATAAAAAATCAGGTGGTATCAAGACATGGAGAGAATAGAGCTACAAAAATAATATGAAGTTCCCTCTCCCAACACATACACACACAACCCCCAATACAGCATTTGTCTGTTCCTATAAATAAGCATCCACCACTTAACTATTCAGCTAAATTTTTAACTATCCCATGTCACATCTTGATGGCTTTGCTTAGTTCACATTAAATTTCCAGTAAGTTTCGAGTCATTCACTGAAACTTTATTTAATGCACCAGATCTAATGTGGGTTTCTCAACAAAAAACTGAGCCAAGTACAGAACAACATAAAAGCACATTCTTACACAGGAAAGATATTGCCAGCTGGCAATTTTTCAACATGAGGAGAATGAGAAATTAAGGAAAATTAAAAAAAAAAAAAAAAGGCCTGGGGCCCTTAACACATGTTACATTTGTTGCACTATATTCACTCTTTTAGTGTGACAAAAAGCAAATGTCACATATTTGTACTGTTTCCAGTACTTAGATGGTGGCTCTGCCTATTTTTTTTCCAAACCTTTTTCATGGGAAACTTTTCCACAACTGATTTAATGTGTGTGCTGATTTCTCCAACTCCCGGTACTCCATAATTCCTTGCTCTCCTTCCCTTTCCTCTAAGGGGCAGGAAGGGAAAGAGAGTGGCCGTCTTCCTCATGGCCTGCCCAGTCACAGTGAGTTCTTCAGTAACCACAAACAACCACGTTGGCAATGGCTGCATCAGCACCAGAGGTTGATCAGGTAGCAGAGATTGCCAAATCCGCCCTTACCACCACAGGCAACAACAGTGGCAGAGCTGCAAAGGTGGCAGGGTTGCTCGGATGGTCTCTACCACCCCATCAGTCCTTGCTCCCCAATCCTCCTGGGCAACTTGCAGACAGCTCCATCAGCTGTTGCCACAGAGTCAGAAAAGTGAAGGAGCAGCCTCTATCACCCCCTTTGTGGCAACTTTGTTGGGCTACAACCTTTGTGGCCCTACAAAAACAATGTCCAGGGTCTAGGAGAACAGTAATATGTTAGCAGGAGCCATATCAGAGATACATGCAACTTATTATGATCAATAGATTCATAGATGTAGGGTCGGGAGGGACCCAAGTAGATCATCAAGTCCAACCCACTGCCCTGGGCAGGAGAGAAAACTGGGCTCATATGACCCCAGCTAGGTAACTGTCAAGCCTCCTCTTAAAGACCCCCAAGGAAGGAGCCAGCACCACTTCCCTAGGAAGCTGGTTCCAGATCCTAGCCCCCCTGACTGTGAAGTAGTGCCTTCTAATGTCCAGCCTGAACCTACTCTCAAACAGCTTATGGCCGTTATTCCTTGTTACCCCGGGAGGTGTTCAGGTGAACAGGGTCACTCCCATTCCCTGCTGGTCTCCCCGCCCAGTAAGTTTATAGACGGCCACCACGTCCCCTCTCAGACTTCTCTTGTGAAGGCTGAACAGGTTCAGGTCCTGTAGCCTCTCCTCATAGGGTCTGCCCTGCTGTGCCTGCAACGTTGCTGGCATCATTTTAAACCATTTCATCAGAACATCTGGGTGCGAACACAAATGGTAAAATAAAAATAATAGACATAGGTGTGATAAAGCAAGGCTGTTTACTCCCTCCAGGTAAATAGTACTTAACATACCCATCAAATAAGTCAGTTTATTTCTGCAAACATTAGGCAGAAATAAACTGGTTTATTGTTACACTTAAGGCATGATTAGCCAGTTAATCACCTCTTAAGTTGTAACATGGCCACACAGTAAAGGAATTAATGGCGCTATAAAACAAGGAATCAGCTTCAACATTATTCCACAACAATGCACAATGACATTGAGGCTGGTTCCTATGACATCATTACTTCAACATGTGACCAGGTGTGCCCCCACAGCTGGGAGCCCAGATCATCTCCTCCTACACTGGCAAGAAAGTTTAATGGGACGTGATGTGCAATCCCACAGTCACGCTTTTTGCCATGCGTGGCATAGCAGGAAGCACAATTGTGAATCATGCATCAGATCCCCTCACACCTTCACCTGTGCTGCTGCCCACCCCGCCTTGAGCAGCCCAGCACAGCCCAGCCCCAACCAGGAAGAGCACGATGCAGCACCTGCCCCAGCCCCATCCCTCCCTCCTTCACTGCAGAGACCTCAATCTGCCCCCTACCCACGCACCTTCTCCCTCCCCTTCCACCACAACACTTACCAGCCAGACACTGCTCTTCAGCATGCTGGGCTGGGTATCAGAAATTGGATTGTTAATGACCAATATGCCTCCTTAACAATCGGGTATCGGTATTGACCTAAAAAAATCTCTATCAATGCACTCCTAGTTAAATCCAATAATGAATAAATATAAGTTATAACATTTAACAAATATGAAGCTCAGAAATGCTCAGAAATTTTCACTGGGGATATAATACGGTTTAGTGGGCTCAGCATAGTAATGAGAATCAGAAAACGTGAATATTTGTATAGGTTGCAATGCTCTATTTTGGGGCATGCCATTTCACTCTTTGGAACATCAGTTTCTTCCATACTTAAAATGGAGAACAGAATATTTCCTTGCTTAATAAAGTTTTTTCAAGGTATAGCTGGACCCCCATTCCAGTCAAAATCAATGACAAAACTCCTATTGGCTACAATAGAGCCTAGTTTTCAAACATGGTTTTCCCTTTCATGGTTTCTGCATTCTAATTCCTCCCTATTCAATTTTTTCTGGCTTATAACATTAATTAATGACCTCCTCCTGCCTACCAGTGAACTAGAGTTGTATCTCCTGCCCCTTCTTCCACAAACACAGACCCTAAGTCAGGGAATACTCCCCCTAGATACCATTTTTCTGTCCTTCCAGTCCTTTCTGAAGGCTAAAATGAACTAAAACTTCCATGGAAAGATGCCTAATGACTAACTAGGAAAATATCTTTCTTTAAGCTTTCCTCTTTAAACAAACAAACAAAAACATTCCCAAAGCATGCAACTAACCTGTGCAAACTTTACTGCATTGCTGTTTTCTACACCCACCCCTGGATTGTTGACACACTGATTTGTTTGCAAAAGCCAAAGGATTCTTTAAGGCAGGAACCATCTCTTACTATAGGTGGATATAAGATCCAGGTAATCCTAACCAGAGCCTCTATCTGCTATTGTAATATAAAAATGAATGGTAATTGCCATTTGTATACTGTAGCATATGTGCAAATATTAGTAAACCTGCACAGGAAAAGAAAGCAGCTCTGGGTCCACTGGGGTATTCAAAAGACAATTTGGCTCCTTGGGAGGTTTTTCTGCTTTCAAAATTGATGTGGGACTTTCCAAGTGTTTGTCACAAAACACCCACTATAGTTATTATTATATATTATAAGAATATTTCATGGGAATTGCCAACAAAAAGCCTACAATTTCATGCAATAGTTTTAGTTTCTAAAAACTTGGAAAACTGGCAAAACTCAGTTAAGGCATGGTTTAATAGGCTGGTTAATATTCAGTGTTGAAAATACAAATGGCTAAAGAGAGAGGAAGTTGGTCTATGTATTTAAAGCAGACAGTAATGGAAAGGCATTCAGCATCTTAGACTTCTCTCAAGTACTGTGACAGAGCAGCATGTGGCAGGACCTCTGGGCCTCAGACAGTTAAGTTTGCTGATTCAGGTCAGCAGACCAGATACTAGGATCCTGCCCAGAGATGCAGCGTCATTCCTGCTGATTCAGACCTGGTGAATCCTATTAGCTACAATCCCAGGGTAGAAAACACAAAGCATTTAGTAACCCTTTCTGAGAGAGAGACCTAGAGTCAAGTTCCCCTGGGACCTGCTGGGGAAGAGTAAAAGAAGGAGGAGCAAAACATATATAACTTGTTGGTATTCATGTAGCCAGAGGACAGTTTCAGGACAGAATTTGAACACTATCCCAATGCACGTGTCTTGTGTACATTTGCAGCAGAAACAGTGGGATGATATTCTGCCCATTCATACACACGCACACAGTTAGGTTTGCATATGATTTTAAATGAAGAATAACAACAAGCTGCAATTAGTGTCCATGTCTGAGTCTGCTGAGACATGCACACAAAGAGACCATCATTCCAAGCAGAAATGACTACTTTTTCACAATCATCACCACAGACAGCAGAACTATAGATGAAGACTTGTGTGTAAAACTTAACAGGTGGTACAACACGGAATTACTCTGTAAAAATGCAAAATGTGAATATTCTGCTTAACACAGGAAGAAAATTACTTCAAGCATTTGTATAAGCAGAAGGAATTTAAATCACCTCACATAAACTAACCAGCTTTCTCACCTCCTTACACATATCTAACGTATCTGAGCGTGGAGGCAGTGGGGCAAAACTCAGAGATATAGAAAATCAATTTTACAAACCTCTGTTAGCGGTCGAAATTTCACACAGATATTTATATATGCACAGATATGTACCAAAACTAACATTTGAGAAGCTTCCAAAATTGGCTTTTAATGAAGCTCATGGAAGTATGATGCTCACACTGAATAGGAATCAAAAATAGAGACAAAACTGAGAAAATATGCAAGCATTTTTCTTGGTTTTTGTCAAGCAGTGAAAAGACAATTAAGTTTCTTTTCTTCACTACACATATAATACTCAGAAGTGAAAGCTTAATTAACTTGTCAGAAATGGTGGCATCTCTTTTCTTGAGCTGCTGAACCCACCTTCCCAAAAGAGTTGACGGGAAAATAAAAAACGAAATGCTTCAGCTGAAGTACCTGATCATGCATGACATTCCTGTCCTGTAATATAGTTTGTCTGTCATTACCAGAGGCTTTTTTATCCATCTGGGTGAGCACACAGTTTTACCATTTGTCTGGGAATGTCTCAGCAGCAGAACTTCAATTGTTCTGCAACGATGGACACTTTGTGATGCGCTGAGGTAATAAGACATAGTTAATGTCTTATAGAAACCCAAATACTAATTACAATGTACAGCACTCATGTATGTCAGACAAAGACTGAAAGTTCTAGTTAAATATCCTGGATCGTGCTGTTTTTTCATGTTAATTAAAGGCCCTGGATTCCCTTCTGTTGTCACATGTATCGGGAAGCCTGCAAAAACTGGAAGTTCTAGCTAAGGATCCTTGGTTTGTGCTGTATTTTTATCTTAATTAAAGGCCCTACACTCCTCTCTGCTGTAACATACTAAAGGAAGCTTACAACACTGAAACCAAGGCAGCTCTGAGTCATAAAGTGAAGTTACACGTTACACTTAGACCATACTGAGGACACTGAAAATACGAGCACGCACCCGTTAAAGCTCATTAACTCATTCTAAGTGCCCTCTGAGCATCTCAAAGTTACACCACTCCAGGCCAGGCATAACTGGGCCGTGCTACCTATCTCAGAGGAATTTCAGTCTCTTCCATGGAATAAAACAAGCAGAAATAAAATGAGCAATTTGCAGTTCTCCAGAATCCCAAGATGCACTGCTCCCAGTCTCCTCCTACCACCATCTGCAGCAGATATAGAGACCAGGTGTCCCTCTCTCTAGCCATATCCCCGCTCACCAGCCCTCTAGTGGCAAGTCAAAGCTATGCAGGCAAAAAGCAGTATTAATCCTTAACATGCGACTTGCATGGCACTTTCTAACCTTAACGGTCCACAGATTTAATATTCTTTAAGTGCAATGTGGATCTTCACCCCCGCATTGCTAACCCTCAGTGCAGGTTCTCTGGCAGGGAACTCGAGAAAAGTGTAAGTGAAGATCCAGGCTGCTTCTGATTTTTTCACATATATTCTGGAGGGAAACTTCTGTTAATTTGCCTCGAACTGTAGTAGATAACCTCTCTCTTGCTGCTGGTTCCAGGGGCAGGTGTGACTGGTAAACCCTGTCAGTAAGTTTTTTTGGGAGCTATACTAACAGGCACTGGAGGGATTGCAGAGCTTTCAAGTGACACTTTTTCAAGAAACTCAAAACTTTTGATGGTTTTATGGATTTTGGGATGACTGTGGAATATACCTTATCCTGATAGTACAATTCTAATGACTTCTGTTGGGATCCTCTTCCCAACATCATTTATTCTTTCATAGGTGAAAGTGGATGCCTATCTCAGTTAAATATTGCTTATAGATCCACCTTTAGTAGTTATTAACAATGACCTTCACATTTTTCCGCATTTTATTTTTAAAGCTTTCAAAACTAGACCCACTTACATCTCAAAACTATAGTACCTTAAAGATAAGGTAATATCCTCCAGTAATCTCCTGTTCAAGATATGCATGTTTAAACAAAGTGCAATGGTCCAGGTGCTTCTACTGCATTAGTAATGACCCATCAATTCCTCTTTAATAATGCAGCATAGGCTGAAGCACATCAGCAGCAACAGCTTTATCACTTAAAATAAATCAATTAAGATATTTCTTTACCAGGTCTGGTGGGAATGGAAAAGAGTGAATATTGTTTGTTTTTGGAACATTGTAAAGCCATCCTTTCTGTGTTGCAAATTTAGCAATCTTTCCAACACCATCATAGTTTTTAGTGAGCCTTGGGATTTAGTGGATGTAGCTGTCTGCTCAACAAAATCTGAAGGCTGTGTGATTAATCCCAAACTCATGGAAGCATACTTAGTGTACAATATTGAGAAGTCTTATTCTCTGCTGATATTAAAAACAAACACGTAGTACTCTTAACCACTCTTAAGCCCAAACCATTACTTATGCACTATTTTTTTTTACACCTGAGACGATTGAGATTTCATATTTTCTCTTTAATACAGAACAATAACAAATATCCTTCTTTCAGACACTCAGATGATAACGTTTCAATCTTTTAAAGCCATAATTCCTGAAAAGGTATCTTTCCATCTACACAAACTATGTAACAGGCACTCGTTTATTCTACAACCACATATCTCAGACCACAACTTTGGAAGGTATGAGTTAGTAACAATTATAGTGTGACTTGCTGGTGAGCATTTCCTTCACTGATGTCACATCACAGAGAATATGAGCTGTTCCACAATCTGAGATAAAGAACCAACATTCTGCAGCTAAGGATGTAATGTCATGCTTTGGAGCTCTCCGGTTTAGTTTTCCATGTGGCTGCCAAAAAACAATCACAAGAGCACAGATCCCATGCATCAATTTAGGAGCAGTACAGTGGTTTTCAATCTGTGGTCCACAGACCGCTGGGGGGCTGCAGACTATGTCTAAGGGGTCCATGAGAGATGAGTATGATCAATCAAAAGTATGTGAATGCCCACATTTACAATTCAAAGGGGTCTGCACCTCCATTCAAAAATGTTTAGAGAGCCTCAAAAAAAAGTTGAAAACCACTGAAATGGGACAGCAATGGAAATCATCTTCTGCCTGTAACCTCTAATGAAAAAATATCTTAATACAACTAAATCTGTTGATAATTCAGTACATAAAGCAGTAACTTCAGTGATAGGTCCTTAATCTAAAGAATGTCTAACTTTCATCACAGAAAAAGTCTAAACTAATTACTACTTTTTGGGTGGAGAACTATGCAAGGATAGTTGGGGCAAGTCTTGGTTACACCTGTTATGCAGATATAAATTGCCCATTTCTGTAATGCTCTTGGAGTGCTACGCCTTTTAAAGGCATAACTTCACTCTTCTGTATTAAGTGTGCCTTTTTCTCCTCCCTTCCACAGCTTGGTCTCTCTCTTGAGACTTAATTGAATTCTTAATTATTTTGCTACAGGAATGGGCAAAGTTGTAAAAGAGACTGGTTTGGCCTATAATTATAATTCTAAGGGCCTGGAAAACCACATCTGGCAAACAAATGTGAGAGCCTGGGGAGTGCTCATTTAAATCAGAACTCTCCAAAGGGGAAAAATGTTCTTAAATGTGTCAACAATTTCCTGTTTTATTCAGGGCTCAACATTTCTCTCCCAGACTATTGTCACTTTCTGATAAAACAAATGAATCTCTAAATACTAATATGCAGTATAAATACTAGCAGCTTTCAGGCTGACTTGTATCTCAAACAGACAAATGCTAGTGAGGTCACAAGCTTTTCCAAACATTCCTGGAGGTGTTTGTTTGCCAAAGATCAAATCTCAAACAAGCATCTTGCTTTAGCACTTAAACTCATATTGTCTATTTATTCTCCCCAAACTTCAATCCTTAGCCAAAGCAAGCCATCCAAGTGAAGAGGACAGACATTCATGGTTTGATGTTTTAAATAGGTAACAATAAATTAAAATAGTCATCATTTTTGAGACCTGGTTAATTTTTATATCTTTTAAGTGTTAACATTACCCTTTTTCCATTGATAGGTATAGCTGTCTTGACAGATCACCAATGAGCCAAGGGCAGACAGAAACCCGCAGAAATGTTCTATTTGGGGAAAGTATACATATTGGAAGAAAGTATGGAAAAAAATGGGTGCCTGTTGAAGTGAATTAATTAGCAAAACTATGTGATACAGCTTGTGCAATACTTATACAACTTCTCTGATCAGGGAGATAAATCTCTTGCCTCCCTGAGCACTAGAACACAGCCAGTTCAATCTCCCAACATATTTTCAATTGATGTTTCCAGTCATAAAGATGTAAAGATAGATAGATAGATAGATAGATATCCCCATTTCAAGTAGAACCTCATGTTTGCCCAGACCTATAAAGCCTGGGGAGGGATCTGTTGCCAGAAATAATTGACATCATTGCTCCAGGTTCTGAACAGGTTCATTCTTTATTGATTTTTTTATATAAGGCAAAAGAACAGGAAGCTATTTGCAAAGTTCAGATAAGAATAATGTTTTTGAGCAAACACTTTGAAAATTAATTTTCCCAAACATCAATGCGATTCTTGACCAGACACTTGGTTATATTTCCAGGTCAAAAAACTGTTATCCATGCCATGCAATACTTGTCAGATGAATTGGGACATGGTCTAAGCAAATAATGTTCTGTCATTATTTTCCATTCATCTAGGAAACACACTCCATACAATCAGCAAAAATATAGAAGATCCTCAGAAGGGAAATATGAGTTAGGGGTCAATATTATGGCCTAAATGTAACTACTATGGTAAAACCTCAAAAAAGGGTTTTGAAAAGGGAAAAAAAATCTACATGATGATTCTCTCCCACATTACCCCTGTTTTCTTCTCTGAAGGGGGACTTCATGAGTGAATCTGAGAAATAAGCCACAGGCACTGTCTGTAAATCTACATCTCCCTGGGATCCATATAGAAAATAAAGTGTTTAGATACCCGTTCTTGGGCTCAGAAGCCCTCTAGTCCCTGGCAGCATGGTTCCTGTTAGGCCTGTACAAAGCAGCTAGTATTTGCTTCAGATTCAAATTCGGCCAATTCAGGGGACAGTGTTTTGATTCAGTGATTCAAATCACCATGCTGAGTCGATTCGGCTGAATCTGATTAGGAGATTCAGCTGCAACCAAATCAGCCAATTCTCCAAATCAGACAGGCTTCATCCCCATCCTCCTCTCCCAGCACTGTCAATGGCTGCCCCACCCAGCCTCAGTGCCTGGCTTTAAAAAAAAACCAAACAAAAAAAAACTCACCAGATCCTGCCAGGTGGGGTGGGGGTGATGCCCACTGTCCCCCACTGCCCCATGCTGCGTGAGGGGATCTTCCACAAGCCCCCCCAATCTCTGCCCACTCTCCCAGCTCCCCCGCCCCGCAACATGGATGCTACCTGACCCCAGCTCCTGGCTCTTAAAAAAAAAAAAAAAAGCCCCACATTCACAGGTTCCTGCCAGGTATGTGGGGGGGGGGGGCTATGCCTGTTGCCCCCCCACTGCCCAGCACTGCAGGGGTGGGGCTCTGCCACAAGCTCCCAGAAGCTCTGAGGTCACTGCAGCAACTGGTGAGTGTGGACTTTTTTTTCTTAAAGAACTGGGAGCTTGGGCCTGGTGGGGCAACCATGGTGGGGCTGAGACAGGGGGCAGGGGTCAGGGGGTGCTCAGGAGGGCTGGGGGATCAGGCAGGGGATGGGGCCTGGTGGGGGTCCCCCCATGGTCCCCTCATCCCTCCTCCAGCTCCCCCTCCTCTGCTCCCTACTTACCAGCATGGAGTCCAGGTCCAGTTCCCTGCAGCAGTGGGCAGGGACTGCGCAAATCTCCAAAGCTCTCTGAATCTTTTCCAAATTGATTTAGAGAGCTTCAAATCAATTCTGACCTTTTATTTTGGTCTCCTGATTTGATTTGGATTCAGAGATTCAACTGCTGAATCGGGCTGAACCTCTTCCAGATTGAATCAGCACCCGAAGCTTCACACAGCCCTTATTCCTGTTGTTTCTTCTGCATGTGGTGGAATGGGAGTACAGTAACTCTGAAAGACATAACACAGCCAGGCAACAGCACGTTTCTCATGGAATATCCATAGAGTTAGAAGAGGATAAATATGTGACTCCATTTTCCTCTCCTCCCACAAGCCTTCTAGTCTTTGCCGGTGTCCTTAGTTTGGATTCAGGAGCTCTATAGTGGCTTTGGAAAAAGGGGGACCATGTCATGGGACAGTTATGTTCCCTATCCCATTTTCAAGATGAAAGCCAATCTGGGCAGAACAAGGGAGAAAATAGCCTTTGAATGATAAATGTGAACTTAGAACTTTCCCCATAATAATGTTAAAACCAGATCGATTTACAGCTGGTTCCAACATTATATTGGCAAAACTCTTAAGTGCTCTTAAACTTTACAGTCATCAAGTGTGTAAAAGAATGTATTTTATTTCATAATATATCATGAATTGAACCTGAATAATCTGCTTTTAATTTATCTGAACTGCTATTATTCATTGACCTAAACTAGATGCTGATCCCATTGATGTGATTAGGGGTCATGCAAAAACCTGTAACAGAATTTACAACTTTCTCTTCTTGTGCTGACATCAAAGGAAATGCTCAACAAGAGCCAAAAGTCTGGGAATGTCTTTTGTGATTCTCTATCATTCTTTAAAAGACGTTGCTGAGAGTCTTCAGTTTAGATCATGTGGTTACATTCTGGCTTCCTGAATAAGGGCCACAGCTGTAGTTAATTAGAAGCATAGAAATCTTGCAAAATCTGTTGGCAGTTTCCTAAAACCTTGGTGACTAATAATGAATGTTAAGGTTGACCAGTTCCCTTGACACCTGGTGATTCATTAAAAATAATGATATAGAAGTAGAACTGCATAGTTTGGGGCAGCAAAAAAAATAGTATAAATGTGAGTTTGATTAAGTTATTAGAAGTGATGACTGTAACTAAGTAGGCTGACATACCAGTGATAAGATGTTTGACACTGCTTCCCACAGACCTTGTTTCAAAACACTATTTCTAGCCGTGGCCATTTTTGGGGGACCTAAGCCAAGTTGCAGAAGTGTTGCTAAACAGAAGGCCCCAGAAGCCTGTTTCTGAGTGACCATAGAGTGAATCTTTGCAAATGTGATAACTAACATGGTTAGCAAGTAAACAAAGCCGTCAAACATAAATGAAGTATGAGGCCTGAAAGGAGATAAGGAAAGATCATACATTAAATATTCCATATATACTATATCATAGATTTTATCTTACAATATTAATAGTAGCAATTGATGGAACCAAATGTAATAGATGTTATTTTGCTATCTTTGATACATTTTTTATTTAAAAGCTTAGATAATTTGTAAAAACAAAGACAGCCTTGCCAGAGAAGACTATAAGCTAAGGTAAAGAAGAAACAGGAACAGTATTCCACAACAGGGAAAGAAAGGAGATAAGAAACCTCTCACTTTCCTAAAGATATAAAACTAATCAGCACCTTCCAAGTCCACAAGAGATATGGTTTAGTCCAGTTCAAAACGTTTCAGTGAAACCAATACATTTAAATTAAATAAACCCAATCAGAGATCATTTCTTAGAATATTAAAACCAGTCATCTATAAATATTTGGCATAGGCTAGGAGGAAATTCAGAGAACTCAGCAAATTAAAGAAAATCTGCTGCTAATCTGCATGCCATCTTCCTCCCACTTCTTGAGTCTCCCTAGCCAAGATAGGTGAGAATGTTGTGGGTAGCCAGCTAGACTTTGGGATAAATATTTGTTTTCATGTTTTTTAGGTGGAAGCAAATAAGGTTGGGTTGTAGACCTGTTTCTGCCTCTTTTATCAGTAGCCTACTCACAAGGTTACCTGTAACCTGGTTAACAATATGTATCAGACAGATATATCATACTACATATTGAGCTATTACCAATGGAGATTTATGATACACACATTAACCGCCAGAGTCAAGGGAGCAAAATGATTTCCTCTGTCATGCTTTTCAATATTAACAAGCAGCTCTTTAATATTCAACAGTTCTGAAGCTTCTGTACCTGCAGAGCCAGGGGAATCAAGGGGATTAAATTCATATTCTGTCTAGAACTTTCATACAGCTCAAAGTTTTGTCCATCCTTTCCCCACCATTTATATTATAAATGCCCTTATATATGCATTAAAAATAAAGAACCTGGAATTTTTCCTCTTGAAACCATTAATTTTTATCCACTATATCTGAATGCACTTCTTGTCATTGCTAGATGTAGCATGCAGACCCACCCTCTCTGCTATAGCCACTCTTCCTGTCCTGTCCTTTATTTAATGACACCATTATATAGTGCTTGTGACCTCATAAGTGCTTGCATGAAGATTTATTATTAGAGTTGGTCATTGATGCATTAAAACCAAACTGTTTCATGGAAATGTATTCGGTTCAACAGACTTCTGAGGGCAAACATGGAGATTCCATCAGAGTCCTGCCTGCCTGGACAGCCTAGCTCACTGAGTAGGTCGTCCTGGGGCCTGACACTCCATAGCAGTCTATGGCCACATACAGATGTCACATTTCTACAGTAAGAATTGCCACTCACTCAGTAGAAACTATAAGCATGCAAGCATTCATTTGATTTATCCCAGGGGATACTGGAGAAAGATCTTCCAGGTATCAGTCTCAAGGTAACTGGGCAATTAACCAGTTAGTTGTGAAATAACAGAAATATGAAAAAGGGACCTCACAAGAATGAATATTTGTATGCTCCTCTATTGATCTAGTCCAGGAGGTGTGGGGAGGCGACCAGCAGGGCAATGCACCCTGTCTTTTCTCCAGATCAGAGATCCTGGGGATACATTGGATAAGTGAAGAAACCCTGACTTTCCCTGCCCCCCAGAGACCTCAGGGGCATAGCTGGATAAGTGGTAAAACCCCAACTTTCCCCACTTACCCAGGCATATCCCCAGAGGTCTTGAAGGCATGTCTCAGTAAGCAAGAAAAGCTGGGCAGGTACTCCAAACGTAAGGGGCCCAAGCCTCCCTGGGAATTCCCAGGGTACAGGATCAGGCCCCCCAAGTCCCCAGAGTGGAAGGTTGGAGACTGCAAATAGGCAGCTCCGAGATGCCCACACTCTCTCACCATAAACAAAAAACATATGCCACAATAAAGCACCCAAAATCGTTACTGCCTTTTGACACAGCCACAAATTTGGGCATTTGTGGTATGACAAAACATAGGGACATCTATTTGCTTTCACTTTGTGCCACCATAAGGAGTTGTCATTTCCACCCTTTCCACAAGGTTTACAGTTCCAATGGGGAGCCTGAAATCTAATGCCATCTTGAGCCACAGCTTTCAGAGATCCAGTCTTCCTGCTGTGGTGAGCCTGGGCCCAGAAGCCCTGAAGTTTAGCAGTCAAGCTCCTAGCTCCCTGTCAGGCAAAAGCCAAAGCTGAGAAGCCTCAGAAATTGAGGTCCCAGGTGTTGTTTTAAATTAACTTGGAAACATTCCCAGAATTACATTTTCCTTCCATAGAAAACTTAAGCACATCTAGTTTTGAAACTGAATGATTTTTTTTTAAATCTGAATTTTCTACATAGCAGAATTTCTGACCTTTGACCAGCTTTAATGATTAGTGAAACAACATGACAAAAAAGGAATATAATTAGAATACAGGTGGCTTCCATGTAATAAATACTTTGAACAATTTAAGGAAGGAAGATAAAGCAGATGATTATGCAGAATTATACCAAAATGATTAGAGACCTATGGCACTTGTACACATGACAACATTACCATGTACACATGATGAAAATGTCACTTTGTGTAGCTTAATGGCCTCACGCTGTATGCATACAAGAGTGTTGGGTTTTTTTAATGAGTTTGCATTGTAACAAAGTAAACTACAACCTGATGTAGTTCAGTTTGCAATGTTGCAAATTGCAGTGATGCAGGTGTCAGCTTGCCCCCTGGCCACAGGAGAGGCAGGCAGGCTCCATCAAAAAAAACCAAGGATCAGGCCCATCATTGCTTCTGCCTTCAGGAGACACTTGCAGCCAGCAGGATGCCTGGGGTGGCCCAGGAATGGGCTAGCTTGCTCCTGGGGCAGTGCAAGAAGGCAGCACGCCTTCCAGAGCCATTCAGGCAGGTTGCTAGCTGGCCAGGTACTACCCCATCCCGGGCTTCCAGCACCCCATGCACTGTCCCTGCCACCTTCTCTGGCTGCTAGCAAACCCAGCCACCCTCCTTCCACCTTCCTTCACTGCTCCAGGGGCACATTGGGTGTGCTGGAGACTGGAAAAGTCAGTAGGGACAGTGCACAGGGCACGGGAAGGCGCAGGGAATTGTTGCACTGGACGCTTTTGAGCTGGGGCAATACCTGGCCAGCTACCAGCCCACCTGGCTGGCCTTGCACCTCATCCCTGCCATCATCTCTGGCCACCAGGAAACCCAGCTGCCCTTCTGCCACCTCCCTGTGCTGCCCCAGGGGCAAGCCAGCCCACTGCCCGGTGGCCCAAGGCACCCTGCCAGCTTCAGGAGCCTGAAGGCAAAATCAGTAAGGGGCCCAATCCTTTTTTTTTTTTTTTGGCAGAGCCTGCCTCTTGCAGCCAGGGGATGAGCTGCTGGCAGGCCAAGTGGCCCCTGAGCTGTGGGGGCCCTGGTCCTTCTCTCTGTGGCAGAGGTGTCCCCTAAGGCCACCTGGGCATAGTGTTAGCGGGATGGGTGTTGCCCCAGCTGGGGATTAGGGAACACTTGGATCAGGCCAGGTACTGGAGCAGAACCTGGCCTGCTAGCAGCCCACCTGGGCGGCCCCATGGGGATGCCGCTGCCATGGAGGGAAGGATCAGGGCTCCCTGCAGCTCAGAGGCCCCCGGCAATGGGCAGGCTCTGTGATCTGGACAGGTTACAGGCGTGGGCAGATGAGAATAGGATGGGATTCAATACTGACAAGTGTAGGGTACTGCACCTAGGGAGAAAGAACCAGCAGCATACCTATAGGCTGGGGAACTTCTTTCTCCTCAGTGCAGAGGCAGAAACGGATCTTGGAGTTATTATTGATTCTAAGATGAATATGGGCCGCCAATGTGAGGACACAGTCAGTAAGCCACCCTGTCATGCATCCACAGATGCGTCATGAGCAGGCCCAAGGAGGTGATCCTCCCCCTCTATGTGGCACTGGTCAGGCCGCAGCTGGAGTACTGTGTCCAGTTCTGGGTGCCGTACTTCAAGAGTGATGAGGCCAGCATGGAGAGGGCCCAGGGGAGAGCCACTCGCATGATCAGGGGGCAGCAGGGCAGGCCCTACGACGAGAGGCTGTGGGACCTGAACCTGTTCAGCCTCCACAAGAGAAGGCTGAGAGGGGATCTGGTGGCCATCTATAAACTTACCAGGGGGGACCAGCAGGGAACAGGAGAGTCCCTGTTCCCCTGGGCACTACAAGGAGTAACTAGGAAAAGCAGCCACAAGTTGACTGAGAGTAGATTCAGACTAGACATCAGGAGGCGGTACTTCACAGTCAGGGCGGCTAGGGTCTGGAACCAACTTCCAAGGGAAGTGGTGCTCACTCCTACTCTGGGGGTCTTTAAAAGGAGGCTAGATAATCACCTAGCTGCAGTCGTTTGACCCCAGCATCCTTTCCTGCCCATGGCAGGGGGTCGGACTTGATGATCTGCTCAGGTCCCTTCCTACCCTACCAACTCTGAAACTATGATAACATGACATTCAACTTGAAGGAGGCTGTAGAAGTCTACTTCAGAGTCATAAAAATGACACTGCCAACAGTTTTCTAATTGAATCTCAAAAGACTGTAATTGTGTTCCACTCTGTAGTCAGCCCCATTCCATGTGGATACAGTTGGTTGTAGGTAATAAGATTACTCATGGGTTACTGCCTGCAGCCTCTAGAATAGTGCCAGGAGTGAATATGCAACACGTTCTAGGGTTAATGAAGCCTAACATGGTGCCAACATCATACTGTGCCTTTGCCTGCAGAGTATGAAAAGATTATATCCTGTATTAACATACCGTTTCATCCACGCCAGAAAATGGAAATCCGTCTAATCATTCAATAAGTATGCAAGCCACTAAATATAAATCTAAACTGGTTTTCTACTGCCGTTAAAACAAATTTCTCTTGAAGTACAGCTCTCTTCTGAAAAGTGGCTCTCTAAAAGATTTATTACAGGCCTCATATTTATGGCATTCCATTGAGTTCTAGATCAAATATAACCAATTTCCAAATAAATAGTTTTCCAAATGCCTATTGTGCAAGTTCATACTGGACTCTTGAAGACAAGTCAGATGTTTTCTGAGTCATGCAATACAAGGAATAAAGATTCGGCAGCCAGAACTTACATTTAACATTTTTTTTCAAGCCATGAGTCATAACAGAGTTCAACTCATTCTCATTGGTATGTATGAAATCTGAAGAAATATAAGGAGTACAAATTAGTAGAAACACAGGGCAAAAGCTTGACCCCAATGACGTAAATTGCAAAATTTTTATTGACTAAATTAGGACTAGGATGTCACCTATAAGAAGTATATCAAGCAGCTACAAGCCTGAAGGTAGATCTGTTGAGTTAAATATGTCATACTTATCCCTTCACTTTTAAGCATAAAATTTCACTGAATACTACATGTTAAATGTCTTTTATGAACTGTAAAGCTGTGCAAGTTCTTTACACCAGAGATAAGACAGGCTTTTTTCCAGCCTTAGAAAGGTCTTCATTTTCACAAGCGCAGTCATGTTTTAAACACCATACCCAGGCACTGATTTGTTCAAATGGATTTTTTTGTCCCATTTCAGACTGAACATAGTGGTGGTGCTGTCCAGCCAGGGGGTGCAATAAGGGATTGCTGGTCCTGTGGCATCCCCTAATGAGGACTCTTCCTCACCCCTCACCAGTGCTCCTCTTCCTCACCCCTCACCAGTTTCCAGCACTCTCAGCTGAGACCAGAGCTCAGAAACAGCTGATCATGCTGGCGAGTAGGCAGCTTGGAATAGAATGCTGTAGTATGCTAGGGGGCCTTTCCCAAGGAAATTTTAGAGCCTAGTTGAAAGATCATCAATAATCCCCTTTCCCCCTCCCCCAACATTTTTCAGGTTCTCCAGTTGTGAGACACAGGAACACTAGTCACCCTTTCTCTAGGTGATGGACTTATCTGGGTCTCAATGTATTTGTGTCAAATGGGTATAACAATTACTGTTGTACAATTTAATTATCAGTGAGCGCATTTACATGAGATGCCTTAATGTGCAGTGGACTACTCTACTGTGCATTAGTACGTCATGGCAAAAACCATGCTAATGCACAGTAGAATTAATTTACTGCACATTAAGCATCACAAAAAAAAACCCATTTGCCTCTGCTACTGCAGATCAGTGCAGCTACTGCACCTTTATCTAGTGCATCATACTAATGGTACTAAACTTAATGCACAGTAGCAAAGGCATATTAATGAATGTGTAGACATGCCGAGTGGATGCATGTGTAAAATTTGAAATCTCTGAGCAAATATCCCAAAATACTGGAACGAAACATCTTTCCAAGTAACCATTGCTATAGATTAATACCAGTGACCTTTAATTTCAGGTTTAGATCACTGATTCTTTTATAGCAGTTAGGCCCAACAAACTGATACTGCACCAAACAATAACACAGCACATTTTCCTTAGAGATGAAAAGGGTTATTTGTTTAAATTACAGATGCACCTATACATCAGTCCAATATCAGATCAGTACTGGTATAAAGAAAACTGATTATATCGGATATCGGCCTGATGGGGCCAATAATTTGACTAATAAATGCCCATAACATGCACAGGTGCAGCACAATACTCAGGCAGCAAGGAGCACAGCTGGCAGCTTGGAGATCTGCCTCCAGCTCGTAAGTCCAGTGTGGTGGAAGGAGAGGGGGAAGGGAACGGGTGTAAGGGGGCAGATCAATGGCTTTCATGGTGAAGAAGGGGGCAGGGGGAGGCACTGCCCAGGCAGGGCGGTGGGGTGGCCGGAGCTGAGACTCATGGGGCAGAGGGGGGAAGGCAGCACCCACCACTGCTTGCACCCTGGGAGGGCACGGGGAGAGGCAAGTGCCCCCCAGATCTGCATGGGGCAGGGTGGGGCAGGACAGGCAGGCTGCATCCAGGGCTGCGTGGGGCTCATCTTGGTGGGGGTTGGTGCCACTGCCAGCACAGGCCCAGCTCTTCCTGGCACCTGGGTGGAGATGGGGCATTGAGCTAGGGCTGCACTGGGAGGCTGGTAGTGGAGCTGCTGAGACCAAAGCAGTGGCAAAATTTAGGGTGCATGCAGCATCCTCCCAGCACCACTAGTTACTAGTGCCTGCTCTGAGTCCAGCCCCTGCCCCCTGAGATGAGCACACTGCAGCCCTGGCTGCAGCTTGCTCTGCCCCATGCAGATTCAGGGGGCAAATCCCCCCGCATGCCCTCCTGGGGTGCCAGCAGCAGCAGGAGCTGTCTCCCCTCCATGAACCCCAGCTCTGCCCCCCCAACCTGAGCGGCGCTTGCCCGCGCCCCCTCCCTCACTATGGGGGGGCATTGATCTGCACCCCCGCACACACATCTTCCCTCCTCCCTCCCCTTCGGTCACACTGGACTTACTAGCTGAAGGAAGCTCTACTGGAAATCAGATAAGTATCAGCTAATATGCCTCCTTAAATATCAGCTATTGGTATCAGCCCCCAAAATTTCTATTGGTGCACCCCTAATTCAAATGACTTTTTCATGCTTTTTCCCTTTCTCCCTGCAGAAAGGGAAATCCTGGTGGGGTGGGGGGGGCAGGGAGGCAAATCTGTATAACCTGTATAACTATGTTGGAAACTGAGATTTCTCCTCTTTAAAAAGCCTCAGTAAAATATCAGCAGTACACTAGGGAAGGTGGGGAAAAGGAATGATAATTAGAAATTAAAGATTTACTGACCTTCAAAAGTGACTGCATAAGAATGTTTCCCCCCCCATGGAGTGGTAAATCAAAACAATGTTTCCCAATGAAATTTTAGAGCCTAGCTGAAAGATCATCAATAATCAGCACTTGTTCCCAGAAAGATTTAAGAAAGACCCACAAAAAACAGCAGTGGCATACAATGCCTGAAAAAGAAACTTAATGATCATCTCTGATACAAAATCCAAAAGCCAAATCTGACAGAATAAAGAAAATATTTGTATATTGAAAAATGTAAATAGAATGATTGGTTTACAAGCCAAGGGAACTCCTTTCCTGATACACAACAATCAGAGCACTGATAAACATATCTTGTTACAATGGTACATTTTTTTAAAAGATCTGTATGACTGCATATAAAGATTTTTTAAGAACAAATGTATAGCTTTATATTAAACAATATCATAAAATATTTCATGTTCGGGGGGGGGGAAGGTAAAGGGCTGTATGCTTTACCTCATTAGTACTTATAAGTCAACTTTTGTGGGTAGAGTTCATGAAGGAGGCCACTAAAAGTGTTAGACAGGAAAAAAGCAGATAAAGGGGATTTGCTGAAAGGTAAGATGGTCAAGGACAGAAGTGATATTGGAGTTGACTGTGTGATATCCCATTAATTATCACTTTATAGATTTCATAGACATCAGGGCTGGAAGGGACCTCAGAAGATCATCAAGTCCAGCCCCCTGCCCCAAAAGGCAGGAAGTCTGCAGGGGTCATAGGATCCCAGCAAGATAAACCACATTTCTCTTGAAGGCATTCAAAGTAGGTGCTTGTACCACCTCTGGCAGCAGTCTATTCCTGACCTTGGGGACTCAGACAGTAAAGTTCTTCCTTATGTCCAGCCTGAAATGGTCATGGAGGAGCTTGTGACTATTTGAGTTGTCATCCCCAGTATTTTGGTCGCTTTACTAGCTGCAGCATTGCATTGAAGGCTCACGTTCATCTTGTGGTCAATGATGACATCCAAGTCCCTTTTGTCTATAGTGCTAGCCAGCGTAGCACTGCTGAGTCTATAAGGATGCTGCAGGTTTTTCTTCCCAAGGTGGAGAACCTTGCATTTTTCAATGTTAAACATTATCAGGTTCTCATCCACCCATTTCCTGAGCCTGTCAAGGTCAGCCTGGATCACCCTCCTGTCCTCAGGTGTGGCTTTACCCCAAAGTTTGGTGTCATTGGCAAACTTGGCCAGTCCACTTCTGATACCAATGCCCACATCATTAATGAAGATCTTGAATAGTGTTGGCCCAAGGACAGAGCCTTAAGGGACCCCAATGGTCACAGCACACCACAACTATTGACTTCCATCAACCACCACCCTCTGGGTCCGACCACAGAGCCAATTCTCCAGCCAGAGGATTGTGGTGAAGCCAAGGCCACAGTTGGCCAGTTTTGCTAAAAGGTGATCATGGGATACCAGATCAAAGGGTTTTTTTAAAGTCAAGGTATATGACATCAATCTCTTTTCCCTTGTCCAGGTGATAGGTCACATGGCCGTAAAAGGAGATAAGATTGGTCAAGCAAGACCTACCCGCAACAAACCCATGCTGGCTATCCCTCAGGATGCTGCCATTAGCCAGTCTGTTAAGAATGGTTTCTCTGATAATCTGTTCTAAGACCTTCCCTGGGATAGAGGTCAGGCTGATGGGCCTGTAGTTTGCTGGATCCATTTTCCTCCCTTTCTTGAAGATAGGCACCACCTTGGCACCTTCCAATCTTTGGGCACTTCAGCAGAGTGCCAGGAGTCCTCAATCCATGCCAGGGGCTGAGCTACGATGCTTGTCAGCTCCTTGAGTACCCTAGGGTGTAAACTGTCAGGGCCAGCTGACTTGAAAGTGTCCAGCCTTTCAAGGTGTACCTTCACGAGGTCAGCATTGATGGTGAGTAAGGAATCACCCTCACCCAGGTGTTCCCATCCTGCAATGGGCAGGGGCATCCCTCGGGACTGGTGAAAAACCAATGCAAAGTACCCATTTAGCAAGTTGGCTTTTTCCTGGGCATCAGTTGTCATTTGTCCCTTCTGGTTTAGCAGAGGTCCAATGTTGCCCTTGCTTTTCCTCTGGCTCCCCACATACCTAAAAAAGGACTTTTTATTTTCCCTGATACTTGTAGGTAGTTGGAGTTCAGTTGCAACCTTGGCTTTTCTGGTTCGCTCCATGTAGGTCTGGAGCAGTAAACATAGTTCAGTTGTCTAAGCATCAGTTCTGACATATTTCCTATTGAAGTGGCAGGAGTTATTTATGGGTTCAAGCCCAGCAAGAATAGCGAAGCCCTTCACCATTCTGAGGAAAATAAAGCAAATTTAGTGCTTTTTACTGACAAGAACTTTCAGAGAAATTTTTAAATTAAAATTCCATTTGCTCTGCATAGAAATTAAGAGATGAGACATAAAATGTGGTTTTGACTCATGAAAAGTATCTGTTTTCTGCAGAATATTTCAACTTCAAAAGCCAACCAGGTCAAAATATTGTATAGATACCACAAAGTCTTTGGTAGCCTTTTCAGGATGGAAGTCCCTAGAGGTGCTTACTGTTGCCAGTGTCAAGTAACTATGCTGCTGTGGAATCTGCCAGAGAGATTCTGGCCAACTCAGCCAAAATCCATCCAGAAAATTGCAGGAAAATGCCTTCTCTTGCAGACATTCATATATAGTCCAACTTCCTTCCATATTTAGAATGCAGTGGCCTGTGTTCACTTAGCCAAATACCAAATACAGCACCAAAATATAAAACTGACTATGCTTAGTTTGAAAATTGGGCATCCATTTCTAGTATCTTTACTTCCTACCTCCACAAAGGAAAAGAGATGACATAAAAAATTATCCAAGTTGCCATTTTGCAGATTTTTGAGTCTCTGCAGTGGAACATTAATATCCTGATCCTGCATTACTTCACATTATACTTTATATTAGTATTACAATGCTGTTCTTAGCAGCAGTGCAACAAAACTCTGTTGTACTCTTACTCTTCTGTGGCAGCAAAGTCAATCATTGTCATGCAGACTGTTGCTTCTGGGGTTTTTTTAAATTTAAGGAGTTGAGTTTCTAGATCAGGTTGTGTCATCCAAATGAAACTTCATCCATCACTATCCCTGAAACCACCAGCTGTCTCTAATTAGGATAAAAGTGTAACTAATTTTCAAAAGTACAGAAGGCATTTATTTTTAGGCTTCAGTAACATCAGTGACTCATACACAGAAGCAAAGAATGATGTGGTGGTTCTGTGACACAAATGAAACATGCACAAACAATCCAATATTCAATAAACTAACAATGGTAATAAGTACTGGTAAGGCTCTTCTCTTCCTTTCACATCCAAGGATTTCACAGCTCTTTACGATCCCAAAGGCCCCAATGAAGAGTAGGAGTCCTTTGTGGGTGTTCACAAACACATGTAACAACAGAGAGCCTGCACAGGACAGAGTCTAATCTAATTTCTGATTTGATAAACAAGGAAGTTGAACAAACAATGAGGGACACCAGAAGAAAAGACAAGGATTATACTACAGAGGTCTTGTGGCTACTCATATTACTTATTTAAGATATTTGCATGTAGTGAAGGAAAGCAGAGGGCCCTGTATCAAAAGCAGAGTTTACCTTTTTGAGGGGTAAATTACCACATGTAATCACATATGATATGCATCTTTCCTCCAAAAATCAGCCCTTCAAAATTAGGGTGTATAATCGTAAATGAGGGAGCTGATTTTCTTCTTTGCTGGAATAGAAACGGTATGGATTAGAGCAGTAGATATCATGATTCATGGCCACCAAAATGGCTGCCACTCCTCCCTGCAGCTGCAAAGAGCAAAGTTGGAGTCTAGTGTTAACCCTCTCACAGCTGCTGGTAAGGCAGTAGCTTTTTGCTAAAGAGCCACTGCCCTGATTGTGGGCAAGTAAACTGCTGCATGCAGTCTATATTACCTTGATGGGTCTTGTAGCACAAAAGCATCACTTTGCTATGTACAGGAATTTACAAAAAGAATTACGTACACTAAAGTAGTATGTTTTGCTAGTACATATGCTAGGGTCTGGGGCCTAGCCTTCTTGCTGTCCTGCCACACCAGGAAATTCCTGCTGCCTCAACCAGACTCTCTCCTGGGATGCCAAACTTCCTGGAAACTATGTTTTCAGGAGAACTCACATTATGACACATAGTTGGTCACAATTCTGGAAAAATATTTTTTTCTACATCCTACTTTCCAAAAAACAAGGGGTGTGTTTTATTTGGTGGTATGCAAGAAAATACAGTATAATTGTATATAAAGGTACATATTATTAGGATTTTAATGCATTTTAGGTGATATTAGTGAAAGAGGCAAAGGGAAATGTTAATAGGAGAGTATGTATACCTAGAGGGACATCAAAGAAGAAAAAAGGATGGAAAGAATAATAGGACAAGAAATGACAAAATGTGGATGGATATTGAGGCGAGGATATTGGAGGAGGAATATAAGGATCAGAAGAACGAGAGAAAGTTCTGATGAGAGTGACGAATGTAAAATTATGCATATGAATAGCTGTGCTGCTGGAAGAGTCTACCCTTCCCTCCGGAAGACTTCTAATTTTTATGAAGTTGCTGTCTAAGAGAACAGCAATAAACAGGAAACTAAATTTTATGCAAATGTTGACAATTCAGGCTGTAATGATCAGTCTTCCATGTTTATCGACTAACTAGCTGAAACCTGCAAAACATTTGCAATTATTTTTTTACTGCAAAAGTAGTTCTTTAAATACAGAAATTTAGTTATCCTTTCACCAAATACTTTATGGAATCAAAACTTCTCACCCTCAAAAAGCCTACATAAATATGTCCATATGTAAACACAGGCTAAATACATATTTTGTCAAAAGTCTGACCTTGTGCCTTGTTTATAGTCATAGAATAAGAGGGCCCTTGTACACATGACTAAGGGCCCTTGTAGACATGAGGAAATTGCCCTTTTAGTGGTTTAATTGCCATTTTTAATGATTTAATTGCGTAACAGTGTACATGTTCAGCAGCATGTTATGATTACATTTCATAATAGTGAACACGTTTGGCGGCATATTTCGATTTAAATGACTTTTTTACATAGCAAACTAAAACACATCCCATGTATTTGAGTTGACTATATAATAAGTAACAGTGATATTTCTCATGTGTACAACGGTCCTATTTGGAGAACTCACTGGGGACAGGGCACTGGAAGCCTGGGCATGCTTGAGGAAGCTCGGGCTTGGTGGGTTTCCAGTGCCTCATGCACTGTCCCTGCCATTTTCTCTGGCTGCCAGCACATGCAGCTGCACTCCTGATGCCTTCCTAGGGCAGCCAGCCCATTCCCAAGTGGTCCCAGGTGGTGGGAAGGCAGGAGGGATAATGCATGGGGCTCTGGAAGTGTGCCACTGGAAGCTTCCCCAAGCATGCTCAGGCTTCCAGGGCCCCATTGGATCTGGCAGGTGCTGCCTGAGAGCTGGGGCTCCACCTGTGCAGCTGTCACCCCACCCAGGCAGCCTGGGGGTCACCATTGCCATGGAGGGAAGCACCAGGCTCCGCCACAGCTGAGGGGTGTGACCCAGCAGCAGCTTCCGTCGGCAGGCTCCACTAAGTGGGGAGGGGGGTGGAAAGCAGTATGGGGCCTTATCTTTTTTTTCTTCTCCCAAAGCCTGCCTGCATCTCCTGTGGCTGGGGAGCAAGCTGCCAATGCGTCACACAACCCCTGAGCTGTAGGGGATCCCGATGCTTCCCTCTATAGTAGCAGCACTCCTCAGGCAGTACCCACACGCTGGCACCCACCACAGGGGGGGCTCCTCCACCGCAGAGGGAATCACTGGGGCCTCTGTAGCTCAGGGACCATTGCCAGCTTGCTCCCCCCACCTCAGGAGAGGTAGGCAGGCTCTGGGAGGGTAGCGGGGGAGAGGATCAGGCCCCTCACCACTTTTTTTTCCTGGTGAGCTAGAATGAGGCCCGGTGCTTCCTTCTAGCTCTGACTTGTCTGCATATCAGTTTGAAATACCTCTGGATCTATAATAATAATACACTTATTCTGTCTGCCTGGAGCACTCGGATTGGTTGTTTCAGGAAACATTGTGCTTGGCTGCCAAGACAACCAACCAGAGTGCTCCAGAGAGACAGACTAAGTCTATAATTATAATAGATGCTGGAGGGCAGCTGAGGAATCTAGAGGAACACTACCAATAAAAAGGTCAACTGCTAATGCAGCTGGTGGGGAGGACCCCACCATGGATTAGATAAGTAGCAATGGTCAATGAAATAACTTCCCTGACCAATCTGAAACCATGGCAGACAGAGATGAGATAAACCCAGTTACCTACTTTCACCTAGTTGATACTGTTTGGGGATAAAGTGTCCTAGGGAAGGCAGAGATGGTATAAAATGTTGTCTGAAAGGAGACCAACAGCTGTTGCTAGCAGAGAAAGAGGTGGAAGAGTTCCTACTCCTAGCCAGCTCTGCCCAACTGTAAATCTCAGCATTATGGCTGAAATTCTGTAACTGCACCTGGAGTACAAACAGATCTAGAGAGGAATGCAGCATATTGTTAGGGCTCCAACACTACACAGCATTTGAAAATAGTGGTGACATAAACCAGTGAGTCCAAGTAAAACTACAATTATAACTCCAAGACTGAACCAGAACTGGAACCCAGATGATGGCAGGACTGAAACCATACGGCAAACCTTAAAGCAGCCTGGATTTATATGTCACCTGACAATTGCTTAGCACAACTACACAATGTACCCCACCACCATTCTAATAAACTGAATCATTTACCCAGTCACTGAGAGGTGTTCCCAGTATCTTCCACTGGATTACAGACTTCAAGAACTTTCCTAATTGTCATAATTAACTAGAAGGATGTCCCTGTGAAGATGAGCAGGGGTTTGGACTTTATGACCTCCTGAGGATCCTACCAGACCTATGTTTCTATAACGACTTGGAAGTAGTTTGACAATAGTATGGGCCTAGCTTATGGTTGCCCTATATTTCCTTTGAATTAATTTGGTTCTTTGATGCTGCAGAGCTCGTAGAGAAACTGGAAATGGACTGTACAAGTTACAGTGACCTTCAGGACTGCCTTAATTTTACCCCTCAAAAACATTATTTGTTTGATAATACACTTTATTGGACCAAGATAACATATAGTTGGGATTGATGTTAGACAAGCTTTCAGAAACAAACTGGCCTTCCATTAGTCGGGGGGGGGGGGGGGGGGGGGGGAAACATACCAGCTAAGCTAAATACAAGTTGAAACAATAGCTTTTGTTTAACTCTATTATGTAAATGAAAATGACCACTTTATAGACCTAAAGAACCAACAAAAACTAATCAAGGGAAGTTACAGACCATGAAATATATACAACTAATAATGTAAAAGAATAAGGGGAGTGTTGTTAAACCTATCGGGCACAGACAGGTTAGCAAAAGAGAAAAATTAGGTGCAATAAACCATTTTCTATTAAGCCCTTGGTTTTTGGTGCCCAGTAAAATGATTAAATGCTGCTCCCAGGCTCTCTCCTAAACGGATGGCATGGTATTCTCTTAAAGACAAGGACTGTAAGGTCAGAGATGTAGTAGTTGTTCTGTGAAAATATTTCTCCTACTGGTGAGTGGGTGTTTTTGTCCTTTGTCATTTTTATGTGAAAGTTCCTTCTGATTTAGTTTTCCTCACATAGATTCCATGAGGCATTAAGTGCATTAGATGAGGATTATAACATTTTACAATGAATATAACGTTTTACAATAACTTGTATATAAACAATTAGTTTGCCCCAGAAGCTGACCATTGTATTTTCAGAAAAGGGCATAAACAAGCAACCTCATGAATCCCTGTTCCTGTATATTTTTATCTCTTTGGGTAGGGATTTAAAAATTGCCTTATTCACAAGCCAGAAACAGGAGGTATAATGACATTTGCAAAGCTTCTGAATATGTGATAGAAGGCCAACAGCTATGGAGTGTAGCTTTCTGTTTGTGGTTTATGTTGGCAGAATAAAATGTCTGTTGTTTTAATGTATACTCTGCAAAGATTTTAAATGTTTTATTAAACATGCAGAAAAAGAGATCCAAACAAAATTAAAAAAAGAAACTTGTTTAGTGATAATGTCAATGCAATAGAAGAGCCTTATCAGTAGATAATAGCCTCCTGCTCCTACGTAAATGTTTCAGCATGTAACCAAAGCAAATAAAGGCAAAACCAAAATGCTTGTTTTCAAAACAGAAGGCATTGCTCCTATGGAACAATTAGTTTGCTTTCAGGGATATCAATGAATACATTCCATTTATTTTGGAGCCGCAGGAGTCTGGAAGCTATCAACAAACCACTCTGCTTTCAGCATTCAGTCTGTTACAGCAAAGTCCAGATGTTCCTTCAGTCCAATTGCTGCAATTCTTTATCTCAGGTCAGCAACTTATGGTTCATGGGATGAACCACACAACAAGGGGGATGCAGTGGTAAGGGGCTATGCCCACACCATGCTGTGGCCAGACAGCCAGGTGGCCAGGAACTTCGCCTGTGCTGAGCCATGGCTGGGCATCAGAGAGAAGTACAGGTGGGAGGGGCAACAGCGCTGGCTGGAAAACATTGCCAACCCCTGTCTTCTCATTTAGGGACTGATAGACACTGGAGATAGAAAGATAGGATCATAGCACTAGAAGGGAGCTTATGGCTCATTGGGTCCTGTTCCCTGCTTTTGCAAGAAACTATATCATATAAATCCCATTTCTATACTGATCAAGCTCCATCCTAAAACTATACAGTAGGGCTGTGCAAAACAGCACTGTTCCATTCTGACTGCAGTTTCAAGGTCTGGATGGAACAGTGTTTTGTATCAAATATAATTTTGAGTTGAAATAGCCTAACTGTTTCGCTTCGTTGATGGATGGAGCTCCCTGCCCCTGGCGTGATCTAGCGTGGGGGATGGGGAGGCAGCCCAAGTGGGCTGCCTCCCTGCCCTGACTTCCCATCCCCAGAACTATGGTCAAACTGTTGGGACTTTCATTTTGATTGTGCTGTTTTGACCTCAAAATGAGTCAAAACAGTGTTGAAATGAAATGGCCATTGAAATTTCACATAGCCCTACTATATAGGTATTTTACATCCACTCCTCTGATGAGAAGGCAGTTCCAGAACTTCACTTCTTTGATGGTTCAGAGCCTTCCTATAACTTACAGTTTATATGTATTCACAGCCAGTTTATATACATTTGTTCCTCTGATAGCACAGTCCCATGGCTAAAATAGCTCTTCTTCTGTGATCTATCAATGAGACCACAGTAATATCCACTTACAGCTCTTGTTTTGCCTAACTAGGATAGTAAGCCCTTCTCAGCTCCTATTCCAGTGTGAGTTCTTCCTCGACCATGAATGACCAGAAATGTACATAGTATTCAGATACAATCTCAGCAGCACCTTGTGTAGCACTCTGTAAAGTAGTTTTGCTGGAAATACTTGAGTGCTGCACCCGAAGTTGCTTTTTTCATAGCTGCATGACATTAGCCGATAATAGTTATTCTGTGATCAACTATTAATGAGATCCTTTTCCTATTCTCTCTTTTCTAGGTGATGACTTTCCTGTTCATTGCAGAAATTTCCATTATTATTTTCCAAGTACCTGACTATATTTTGTACAACTCAGCTCTATTAATCTCCAGTACTCCCATCTCCTAAGTCATCCTGTTCTGTCTGTATGAAATTCTGATCCTCCTTTCTATTGACAATGCTCTCTGACCTTTGTTATTAGCAAATTTCAACAATGCACTCCAACATTTTGCACAAGGCTGTTCATGAAAATATTAAACAAGATGAGTCTCAGCACTAATTCTGAAGAAAATCAATTAAGAATCTCCCTCCAGACAGATATCTCCACTTTCAACACATTAAAATCTATCCTTTATCCAATTTCTCTCTTTACAATTCTTCTAGTAATTCCTTCCTTCTCAACTTCATTAATAATGTCCATGTGGCACCATAGCACATCCTTTACTGAAGTCCAGATATATGAGATCTAACTAATTTTCTCCATTTAGGTAATCTACCATATCAGAGAAAGATATCAGACTTCACTAACAGGAAAGCGTGTGCCCAATGCATGCTGGAGTTGTTCACAAGAGTCTAGGAGTAGACAATGCAACAAAAAGTGGTGTGCATGGATATATTCTATACCTTGTGCTGCATAACCAAAGGGCTGACAACCCATAAATACCAAAGTATCTGAGTGAGAAAAGAGAGGGTTCCCCAAACCAGACTATCAGGATAGAGGACACAAGCCAGCCAGCTGCCTTCTGAAGTGTCCGAAGGGAAGCAGACTAGGAAGCTGCCATATTTTCCTCCCCAGGGGGTTGTGCAAACATTTCTTCCTATTTCAATCAATGTGAAAGTCAGTTGAGACCCCCCTGTCTCCCCTGGTTTCATGTCAAAACCATTAGAACATACAGATGTTGCCTGATTTCAACATAAGAATAAAATGTAACCCCAGACTCCATGAACACTAGGCTCAAGTTCATAGACCTTAAAAGACCATTTCATTAGCATGGTATCAGTTTCAGATCTTGATCTCATTCCAGCTGACACTCTTTGTGTCCAATGCCACAGGATCAGGCTCCCAGTCCTGAACGAACTGTAGGAATTGAGTATGCATTTACAAAATAAAACACCTTTTGTAGAGAGAAATACTCAGGGCCATCACTTTTGTGAAAGTTTGATTAATCAACTAACAACAAATAAAAATAAGGTTAAAAATAAACAACTATAAATAAGCTTTACAGCCTATCTGTGCTCACTTGCATTTTGTTGGTTTTGTGTACTGTATCTGTCTTCTTTCTAATAACATGTTATTTACCAGTATCATTATGGTAGTGTTTACTATTCTGTAATTGCATTATAATAACATATTATACTGTGTAGTAGGATTTACTATTTTGGAGAAGGCCCTGGAGTCCTTGCACACAGGCCCAAACCACAAGACTTGACTGAAACTGGGCATTGAATATTATGTGCACAGTGGTGTGACAGTAGACTATTGAAAGTGGTAGTATTTTAAGATAAAATGGAAAATCATTTTATAAAACTAAAGTTACTAAACTCATCACTGTGCTTTTTTTCTTTTGAAATTATTTTGAGGTCATGAACTCTTCCACTAATGCTTTTGCATTAGAAATGGGTAGGGGGAATAAAAGAAGACTTGTAATTAAATTTATTTACTGTACTGCTCTTTATCATAGTGTGATTTTAATTCTACTCCTTGTCACAGTCTCTGCCATATTGGAATGGGACCACAAATAGAACTTACAAAACTATAGTGTTCAAGTGAGTTCAATGAATTCCAAATTAATTTTACTACTTAATAATATGAATAATAATAATAATAAATTAATACAATACAGCTACAGTAATTGCATTGTTCAAGAAACCCTGCATTTGCTGCAAAGCACAGAAAAGTTCATCAAAACAGCTCACTCCAAATACTGTTCCTTGGCAGAATGCATTGATTCAAGAGCAAGAGGCTCATTGCTTCCAAAAGACTACATACACAACACCCACAAGAGAGGCTATTCAGGACATAAGTCTATATAAAATAAGTGGGGAATAAACAAATAAATAAATAGATAAAATCAGACCCTGTGGACCAGATTCCAACACCTTTGCTTAGGTTGAATACAGGTTGACTTATGTGTTAAGTCACCCCACTGAATACACGGCAGTAGTCATGGAATAATACGTTACTAATCAGAGGGAGTAATGGTGTCAAAATCTGGACATCAGTAAGAAATTGTACCATACCCAGAAGGTGAAAGGTCAGCACACTATTAAAGAAAGTTTTTTTTTTCTCAGAAAAGTTACTCAGAAGTTATCCCAGTCTCTGTTCCTTCTTTAACTAAGTTGAACAAACTCCAAGTTCGCAACAACAAATGCCATCCTTTGGGAGAAATCTCTTCCATACTGACATTGTGCAATCCGTGAATTTGACAGGGAATCAATCTCTAGCACTGCAACAGCATTTGAAAAAAACTCCCTGTTGGATTCTCCAAGAAGCTAATGAGAATACCAAGAGAATTTAAATACTAATCTTGAGCTGCTCTTAAACCTCTTAATTTTCAAAATCAGAAACTATAATGCCTGTGCTGACTGTTAGCAGACCAGTGGCCCTAATTATTCACACTCAGTTTAAATTGCTGATAGTCAGACACAGCATCCAGTAACTTAAAAATTTAATTAATACATTTCTTCACATATATTCAAAACATCATCATAAAGACATAGACAACATAGTAAAAGGACAAAGTATGAGCAATTCCTACTGAATAACAGAAAATACAAGTACCTGAGGGCAGAAGATGGCCTACAGATATTAAAAAATTATACAGGCTTAGAGTCTTATCTTGAGTAATATCTTAGGCCTGGATCCAATAAAGGACTTCAGTGCCACAAGCTAAGTGTGGCATCTGACTTGTAAGCAATTAGCTCCATAGAATCTAAACCCAGAGTCTGCCTATGCTTCCTGTCCAGTGCAGAAAGGTACTTAAGAAAATTCACATGATGAGCATGGAACATGCAAAGTTGACCAACAGTAAAACATTAAGCCCAGACATGCATCTTCAGGGATGAATGCAGAGGGGCAACAATGGTGGTTACAGCCCCCTTTTGAATCATACTGCAGAAGCAGCAGCCAGAGACTTTTTCAGTTTCTAAAGCAAGTTAGAATTCCACCCCCAGACTTCCTTTCTGTGCTGAGCAGCACATTGCCTCCCCTCCCACCCCCTGCTTACACTGTCCCCAGCTAACTCAAGGTAGGGGGAGCCCCAAAGCTACTCCTGTTGTATTCCAGCCAAGCTATGGGGGGAGCAGTAATGGCAGCAGCAGGAGCCCTGCAGAGGGTGTGGACACCAGGAGCAGAGAGTTTGCAACCATTCCTGCTATGCTGCTTGCTGCTCACATGCCTCTCTTTACAAAAACCTGCATCTCCCTGTGCATGTTTGCCATCCCTCCCCACTCTAGATGCCTGGGGCATGGGCATACCTCTCTCTCTAGCTGGAATATGGAGTCCGGAATCCCATTCTAAATGTAGCTACTTGCCACTGTTCTTTCAGATAAGCTCACTCTTTTCTTTTCAATCACCAGGGCTAGTGCTCACCTTTATAAAATAGTCAATTGCTGAGAGCAACCACTCAGGAAGTGGGAAAGATGGGAGAAATACTTTTCATTGACCTAGGGTATTCAAATCCATATTTCCCACTTCCCTGGAGAGATCCTAACTACTAGGCCTGTGCAAATAAGGAAGTATTCAATCTGGATTTGGCCAATTCGGATGATAGTGATTTGATTCAGAGATTCGGATCACTGTCCTGAATCAATTTGGCTGAATCAGCTTCAGAAGATTTGGTGCCGATTCAGAGAGAGTCAGAGATTTGGATCAGCCGGGAAGAGGCAGGCACAGCTGGGCAGCTGCAGGTTCTAATGCAGCTCCTCCAGCTGTGCCTGCCTCTCTATGGGTGGGGGAAGCCGTGGGAGAAGCCCCCATGGCTGCCCTGCTCAGCCCCATCCTCCACCTAGCCCCAACCTAATCCCAGCACTGTAATTATAAAAAAAAGCCTCACACTCACTGACTGCTAGAGCGGCAATTGGGACTTCTGGGCATTCATGGTAGAGCTCTCCCAAACACACACACACACAGAGTGTAGGGCAGGAGAGGACAGCAGAGATTGCCCTCCCCACCTAGCACCCACACAGCATCTGCTCCATGGTGCAGATGCAGAGCAGCTTGGCAAGGCACTGCACATTGTCTGGGAGCTGGGCTGCTGAGATTGAGTGCTACCAAGCTCCTACTGACAGATGGAGCTGCCCCAGCCCCCAGACAGCACACGGCACCCTGCCAAACCATGCTGTACCTGTGCCAAGGGGAATCTGCCATGTGGGTCCAGGTGGGAGGAGCAATCCCTGCTGCTGATGGGGGGCTCTGCACCCAGAGGCCCCTAATTGCTGCTGCTGCAGTCGGTGAGTATGGGACTTCTTTTTCTTGCTTTTTTTTTTTTTTTTTTTAAGTGCCAGGAGGCTGGGGCCAGGTGGGGGAATGGGGCCAGGCAGGGTAACCACGGGGGCTTCTCCCACAGCTGCTCTGGCTGTGTCTGCCTCTGCCCTGGTGGGGGCAGTTTCGGGGGCAATGCCCTTCTGCCACTTGCCCAGCTGGTGTGGAGGGCATGCACAGCTCGCTCCAGGCAGCAGCAGGACATAGCCCCCACTCCCAGTGCTGCTGCGCCCACATCCCATACAAAAACCCCCCTCACCCCTCCCTGAGTAACATGCCCCCCACTGCCCCAGCTAGGCAGCTTGTCTCAGCCCGAGCCCCAGCCCCAGCCCCAATCACTCCCTCTGCCCTGTCTCCCCCAACCCCAACAGGCTTACCAGCTGGAGGCAGCTGTCAGCTGCATGATTAGTCTATTGCCAAATCTCCGAATCAGTCAAATCTTTTCCAAACCTTTTCCAAATTGATTCAGATGCTTCAAATCAATTCAGAGCTTTTACTTGGTCTCCTGATTTGATTTGGATTTGGAGATTCAGTCCCTGAATTGGGTCAAATCTCCTCCAAACTGAATCAGCTACCAAACCTTTTTCACAGCCCTACTAACTACCCAACTATATGAAAGGCTTAACAGCTTGAGGCTCCCTTTCCTTCTCCTATTAAGCCTATGCCACTGTGTAGAAAGAAATGCAAGATTCCTAGAGCCAGGAGGATAGCAAGCCAAAACCAGCATCGTTGTATGACTTAGTGATTAGGGGAAGTCCTGTTCCAGAACTGTTTATGCATTTGTCATTAAATGGCCATTGGATAACAAAAGAAATATCCCTGAAACCAGCAACCAGAACCCAGGACTACCCATTTCCGGATGAATGACTGCCCAGCACTTTTTGCTGGCTCACCTTGGTCCACGAATACTACATTCTAGACAGCTTTAGTAGGAGGTAAGGAAGCGACCCAATTCAGCCTATAGTCTGGTGTAGGTAGGTCATCTGCCTATGAAGCCAAATAGGAAGGTGCCCAGTAGGGAGAAATTTTGAAATGTCACTGCCTCCCCCCACTGGACAGCAAGCCACTGGACACTGAAACCAGTGGAGGGGGCTGGAGTGTGTCCCTAGTACTATAGGCCACCTCTCTCCACCAGAAAGCAAGCCACTAGGTGCTAAGCCCGGTGGAGAGGGGTAGTGCACAGCACCAGCTCTGTACACTACCTCCCTCCACCAGGCAGCAAGCCGCTAGGTGCTGAGCCCAGTGGAGGGGGGTGGCATGCAGTGCCAGTGGTGTGTGCTGCTGCTGTGCACACACCACTGACTGCACTGCACCTCTCTCCACCAGGCTCAGCACCCAGTGGCTCCCAGCCCCATGGAACTGAGCCCAGTGGGGGGAAGTGGAGCACAGCACTGGGGCTGCATTCCACCTCCCTCCACTGGACTCAGCTCCCAGCAGCAGTGACAGCCTCCTGCCTGCACCCCCAGGAGGGCTCTGCCAGACTCCTCTGGGGGTCTGGGCAAAACTCAAAACAGCGTTGAAACAGCAAAACTGTTTCAATGAAACAAAACGAAACAGTGATTTCAAAACAAAACTAAACTCAAAACGAAACTGTTCCATCAAAATGTCAAAACAGATGATGAAGTGAAATGGTGCTGTTTACTGCAGCCCTAGCGCCCAGTAACTTCAGGCACCTCTGGTCATAGGCTGACTCTTGAGTAGTGGTAGGGAGGAGAATGAACTTGGGTGTCTATAACAGGAATCAGACAGACTTTAGGTGCCCAAGTTCTGTTTTAGATTTTGTTCATAATCCAGAAGCAATCTCACTGATTCCTATAGGGCTTCTAATTGAGTAAGAGACTATTCAAGGAGAGCAAAAACACTAAAACTGACCACAAGTAATTACATCTTACATTCAGCAGAATTCATTGTACCTTCAGACTTAAAATGCAGGCAGAAAACCTAATGAGCCAAGTTCATTTTCATTTACATAACATCCCTGTAAATTTAGGTGGTAACAGTCTTCTCCTTGTTTCTGTTTACTGAGCAGTTAAGTAACATTAAAGCTATATGACAAATTTACAGAGCTCAGGAGTTTAGACGGACACTGGGTTTGGAGCTGATTGATTATACGTGTGTATCTGAGGGATGAGCTGAACATGGAGCCAACTCTAGTGTCACTCCATGGACCATTTGAATTTTAATCTAAAAATATTTTTAAAAAAGGCAAAACAAACTCTCATGGGTGAACAAAGGGAAATTAACTTTCATGTTTAAAGTGTCTATGCCTTGGTTTGCACCATATTATCTAAAATCACTCTTGATGTGTAAATCTTATTAGTTCTTTTAACCGTAGTTTATACAAGCCATTTTATAGATTATTATAAAACCTCTTATTTGATGAACAAAAACTAACTTAAAATGATGTATGTAATAAGTTTTATAATTACTAATGGCAAGGCTGTAAGAATCTGCTATGCACCTCAATGCTGCCAATAATTTCTACATAATAGAACAATTTCTGTTCTCTTTTATACCTATGTCTCCAGTGTAATAGGGCAAAATTTAACGCTATATGTTTTTCTCTCATTTAAATGTTCATTAAAAAGGTTAAAAGGGATTATTCAGAGTTTATTAAGAGTTTTCCAGATATATAGAAAAACTTGAACAAAAAGTCCTTTTTTAAAGACATAGAGGGCAAAAAGAAGGTACTGGGTAACGTGGGGCCCTGCAAGACACACTAGAAAATTTGATCGTCACACCAGACGACAAAGCTAACCATATAATGACTTCTTTGCCTCCATTTTCCTGAGCAGGGACCAGATCAGTGCCCCCACTGGGCCCCCCTCAAGCCCCAGGGGAGGGCCACCTAGGCCAAGGGTCAGTGGGGATCTAGTCAGGGAAATTCTGGGGGGGACTGGATGTATTTAAATCAGCTGGTCCGGACGATCTCCACCCCAGAGTGCTGAGGGAATTACCTGAGGTCATTGCAGGATCCCTGGCACAGCTTTACGAGCACTCATGGTGCTCTGGTGTGGTGCCAGAGGACTGGGAGAGGGCCAATGTGGTTCCCATCTTTGAAAAAGGGAGGAAGCAGGACCAGGGGAACTATAGGCCAGTTAGTCTTAGCTCAATCCTGGGTAAGCTTTTTGAGAGACTTATTCTGGCACATGTCCATGAGGGGCCAGCAGGGGAGATTATGCTTAGGGGCAACCAACACGGGTTCATTAGAGGCAGGTCCTGTCAGACCAACCTGGTGGCCTTCTATGACCAGGTCACCAAATCCTTAGATGCAGGGGTAGCAGTGGACATAATCTTTCTGGACTTTTGGAAGGCCTTCGACACTGTCTCTCACCTCATTCTCATTAAGAAACTGGGGGACTGTGGTATTGACACCTATACAGTCAAATGGGTCGCCAACTGGCTGGAGGGCCGCACCCAGAGAGCGGTAGTGGATGGGTCATTTTCGACCTGGAGGGATGTGGGCAGTGGGGTTGCGCACTGTTCAACATCTTCATCAGCGACTTGGACAAGGGGGTAAAAAACACCTTGTTCAAATTTGCTGATGACACTAAGATGTGGGGGGATGTGGGCACGTTAGAAGGAAGGAATAGGCTACAATCAGACCTAGACAGGTTACGGGGGTGGGCAGATGAGAATAGGATGGGATTCAAAACTGACAAGTGCAAGGTGATGCACCTGGGGAGGAAGAACCAGCACCATACCTACAGGCTGAGGAACTCCCTTCTCATCAGTGCAGAGGCAGAAAAGGATCTTGAAGTCATCGTCGATGTGAAGATGAACATGGGCTGGCAGTGTGGGGAGGCAGTCAGGAAGGCCAACTGCACCTTGTCATGCATCCACAGATTCATCTCAAGCAGGTCCAGGGAGGTGATCCTCCCCCTCTATGCAACACTGGTCAGGCTGCAGCTGGAGTACTGCGTCCAGTTCTGGGTGCCACACTTCAAGAGGGACATGGACAACATGGAGAGGGTCCAGAGGAGGGCCGCTCACATGATCAGGGGGCAGCAGGGCAGGCGCTACAAAGAGAGGCTACAGGACCTGATCCTATTCAGCCTCCACAAGAGAAGACTGAGGGGGGGATCTAGTGACCTGTTACAAACTAGTCAGAGGGGACCAGCAGGCATTGGGGGAGTCCCTGTTCCCCCCGAGCACTACCAGAGTACCTAGAAATAAGAGTCACAAGCTGGCAGCGGGTAAATTCAGATTAGACATCAGGAGGCACTACTTCACTGTCAGGACAGCTAGGATCTGGACCCAACTTCCAAGCGAAGTGGTGCTGGCTCCTACGCTGGGGGTCTTTAAGACAAGGCTAGACAATCACCTTGCTGGGGTCATTTGACTCTTTCCTGTCATGGCAGGGGTTCGGACTTGATGATCTGCTCAGGTCCCTTCCGACCCTACTAACTGTGAAACTGTCAAGCAAAAACTGTACTACTATGTTACTGTGCAGTAGTATTAGGCTACTGTGCAGTAAGCATCACTAAAAAACTGTGCACCAGCACTACTGTGTACTAACTGTAGTGACTGTGCATTTAGGTAGTACTTCATTAAGGAAGTACTAAACTAAATGTGCAGTAACTAGTGTGTATTAATGAATGAGTAGATGCACCCACTGGATCCAAACATAAACACCAGCTCACTGGCTATATAACAAAACTCGCCCCCCATCCTGGGTCATACTTCCTGGCAAACTATAAGCTTCTTACTTGCAGCTCTTAGAGCAGCTGAGGTATCAGCCAGTTACTCTCCTGCAGGCACCCTGCTCAGGATCTTCTCTCACTGCTGCCTGCAAGGCCAGACTTACTGCCTGTCCTCAGAAACTGCCCTTATGTGTCTCCTAAGCCATGGGCAACTGGTGCCTCCTGAGTCAGGGGTGTCACTTTCCCCCCAGCGGAGAGTTAGTGACTGGGGGGTCCCCCCCTGAGGCCAATCCTGCAGACTAGGGAGGAGAAATACCCCCGCAGTCAATACCACCAATCTGTAAGTGGCAGCAGCTGGCACTTCCGGGTGAGCATGACCAGCTACAGGGGACACTTCTCCTGGCGCTCCCACTCCCCGGCCGGTGCTCTCAGAGGGGGCACCAGTGCTCTCGCCTGCCCTCTCTGCCCAGGAACACTGGCTGTCAGGGGATATATGTGCACCCCCATGTACTCCCTATGTGTCACCACTGTCTAAGCCCTGCCCTTTCAGTCACATGGCACCTCAGCCATGCACAGGGGTTTCCATTTCTGAGCCTGATAATCAATCTGCCTTCCCCAACTGTGGTTCTGTGCTTCTTCACTGCCTTGATGTCTGCCCTGGTGTGGCTTACTGCTTTGCCACTATTGCCTAAGAGAGTTACTGCCCTAGGGTGAGCCTGTAGCTGTGTGGTTACAAGTTTGCTGGCAGCTAGCTCACTAGCAGTATGCCTGCTTCATAGCTGCCAGCCCTCCCAGAGCCAGCTCAGCCTACTACTGCTTCCTCTTGAAGTAACAGGAGCCCTCTGGCTCCCTGTGGGCATATCTACATGTGTTATTAACACGCATCAATAAGCTCTGGCACACATCACACCAGAGTTTATTGCTGCCGTGTGCACTGTTGGAATACGCACCTGGGAACATACACAGGTCATGGTCAGCTGGGTTGGAGCAGCCCCGACTGGCAGAAGGCCCAGAGGGTCAGCCTGCCAGCCCAGGGCTATCTTCAACCTGACTCGACATGCTGTGGAGGGGCTGGCTGAGGCATGAAGGTGCTTCAGTATGAGGCCAGCCAACAGGTAGCCCCTGCACTGAACCACCCTGAGGCCCCAGGCAGCTGTGCCAGCGTCTATGTGTGCAGTGGTACGGGATAAAAAACTCCTCAGCTGGATAGTACTTGTATTTACTGGATTCACAAGTACCATCTTGCTGTGGCATTTATTAATTTTCTGCAGCCTAATAGGGCTGCACATGTAGATGCTAATACATTTACTGTAGAGATAATTAGGAAACGCCGCAGTAAACATCTCATGTAGACATTCCCTGTTACATCCAGAATGTGGAATATTTCATGCAGTGCACCAAATGTCAGTAAAAACATCACTTCAACACTACCAAAATATTTTAATGCAGTTCTAAAAGTGCAAGCAATATACACTTTTATTGTGAAGGAAACAGAAGCCAAAGGGGACACGAATTTGAAGCATTGACAAGGGATAAAAGGATTTTTTTTTTTAGTTGATATGTGAAGTGAGATGGAAAGTCAAATTGACAAAGAGTAACAGCACAAGAAGTGTGTTCCAGATGGCAAAAGCAAGGAAGAGGCTGGGCTGCTTATGCCAAAAGTGGAAGGAGTGGGTGGCAGTAGAGAGAAGGGAAAGTAGCATTAGACAATTGGAGGTTGAGAATTAAATTAATGGGAAACAAGGCTATTGACTAAAGATGAGGAGAGTTTGATTGAACTGTGTAAGTGTAGGAAAGTGGGGCAAGAGCATTTTTCATTTTGTGGAGAACAATGAGTCAGGAACCTCACAAAAGAGGGACATATCATGAAAATAAGGATTTTTTTTTTTAAAAAGGAAAGGGTCCAGAGGGATAGACCATATATAGGACATGTTTTGTTGAGGATCCATAACACCTGGGCTAGAATACAACAGATCACACAAAGTTAAAATACAGAACAGGTTTTTGTCCAAGCTTAAAGGATGGTCCACATAATTTGTCTCCTATATCTTCTAGTAGGAGACTCAGTGAGCTCAATGTAGGTTCTATTCTTCTTAGGGTCTTGCATCCATTTAGATAAATAGAAGTGTTGCTTCTGGCTTCAGCTAGTGTAGAAGTGGATCTTTGATTCTGAAAATCTTCTTTTCAGTCCTTGTTCTTTGCCCAGGCAAGTCAGTTTGTTTTTTCTACATCATTTGGTTAAATGCATTGGCCATGAATGGATACATAGATATTTTGCTGTTGGCGAGGGCATGGATTCTGTTCTCTCTTGTGCTTTATGTATATTGTTACCAAAGAATCAGTCACATGAGAGCCATACTGGAGATGCAGTATCCCCTACATAACTTGATAGAAAGAGATTATTAAATATAATGAGAGAGCAGGGATAGTTACTTTGCTCATATCACCAAAATTTACTAGTTTAATAGTCTGTTTTCAATATTCAACTGTGTAAAACTGGACACATTTTTTAAATTATTTTTTGTTTAGATGAGATGCATGGAAAAACTTAGAAAATTAAAAAAAAACTTTCATGGGTGTTATTGTGTGTCTGAGAGAAAGCAAAGCAAAGTGCTTTCTTCAATCAATACAAGGCACTTGATATTCAACTGCAATCATGTCCTAAATTCTCCAATTAAAACTAATTATTTCATTTTTCTATAGTTTATTTCATGCCTTGTCTTCAATAAAATGAATTTTTACTGTTTCTGCATCCCGATCAACAATTTTAAAATGGCTAACTATGGCCAGGAGGGTGTGTGAAAAAATGAGAGAATGTCATTTAACTGACTCGTACTGACCAATCTCAGTAATAACTCTTTGGTGAAGAAATGACATTTAGTGGAAGTAATTATGGAGATAGCCTTCCAGATAGATTTAAATGAATGCCAAAAGATTAAAAATCATTTTAAAAGAAAGCAGAAGTACTTTCTCATCTAAATTTACTTTTCACAAATGCTATTTTTGTTGTGTTTTACAGTCTACATTTCATTCAGCTCAGACAATGGAAGCAGACTGCAAAATTGGACTTTGGCTTTTAGTCAGCTTCATTTTCTGGGTACAAGGTATTCGACTGCAACAACACTTGGATTGCATGCATAACAAAGAAAAAATTCAAAAGAAATAAATTTGAAATGTTTCTAGTTGAATATCCTTATATATTACATAAAAACATTTTTAGTATTTTTTTTATGAAAGTTAAGCTCTCAGTTGTTCTCTTTTATGCATGATTACCAAGTTCCATTTTTCCCCTTAAAAATAAAAATTAAGAAAAAAAATCATTCATGTTGAATACTGCATGCATATTTCTATGAACAGGGTTAGGTTTACCAAAGAGCATTTTGAAAAGGCCCTAAGGATAGATAGATTAAAAGGAAAAAGGAGGGCAGGAGAACTGGTTATTCCTAAAATATATAATATCAAATGTACAACCAACATCCATTCTTGTGTATCAGGGGAAAAAAGTATAAATTATAAGAAACCAATGTATTTTCACAAGGAGCTTTTTCAAAGCATGAAAATAAACAAAGGGAGAGAGAGACAGAGACAAAGACACAGGCAGAGACAGGGGCAGAGAGACTTCAAGAAATAGAAGTCAGAATTGTCACTAAAGATGTATAAGAGCATGGCTTCGGCATGCAGGGATGAAGTCAGGAAGGCCAGAGCACAATTGGAGTTGCAGCTAGCAAGGGACATGAAGGGTAACAAGACTTTCTACAAATATGTTGGTAGCAAGAGGAGGGTCAGGGAAAGTGTGGGTCCCTTACTGAATGGGGGAGGCAACCTAGGGACAGAGCATGCAGAAAAGGCTGAAGTAAACAAAAATGGAGAAGGGATGCAGAAAACAGGATGTTGAAGAATATTTGGGTATTTTGAACTAATTCAAGCCAGTAGGTCCTAATGAAATACAACCATAGATGTTGAAGAAACCATAGGCAATTATCCTTAGGAACTCACAGAAGACAAATGAAGTCCTACAAGACTGGATGAGGTTCAACATAGAACAAAGCATGAAGAGTATACTCACCAAGTCTGCAGATCATAAAAACCTCAAGGCCAGGTGCTGGGATCAGAGTAATCCACAAGCTCCTCCACAGACTGGTTGTGCAGACAGTTTACCACTGTTGGCCATGTTCATTCCAAGGTTACGTTTGGGACAGAGTAAGCTTTCTGTCAGCACAGCAGCCAATGACTGACTGCCAGAGGGATGACTTATCTTTGGTCGGACAGTTTATAAAGGGTGTGGACAAACTGGAGAGTATTTGCAGAAAGGCAACAGAAATGAGCAGAGGGGCTGAAAAGTATGTCATCAGAGGAAATGCACAGAGGAAAAAAGTTCAAGGGGTGATATGGCAATAGTTTTCATAAAAAGAAAGCAAAAACAATTGTTCTCCCTGAGGAGATAAGGGAGAAGGATAGACCAAAAAGCAATGGGTTTAAACTACAGGAAAGAAGATTTTGATTACACTTAAGGAAAAACGTCTTAAAATCTCAGAGCACCTAAATAAGGGAGAAAATTGCCAAGGGAAACTTTCCTCTTTGGAAATTCTTGGTAAAAAGGCAGATAGATATCTGTCAGGGATATTTTAGTTACAGGAGGACTGGAGGATTGGCCTACATAACCCTTAACTTCCCTTCCAGTCCTGCAATGGTATAGCACCTACTATGCAGCATTCTGGATGAGCCATGTGTTTTACACCATGGAATTGTGCTTTTGATTCTGTTCAGGGCCTTACTGAAAGCTCTCTTATGATAACACAAAAGACTCGCATTGACCTTAGTGACTGGATCTTGCTTCTGCTCTCAAGATAATCCTTCAGTAGAGGAACGTTGAACATTCCTCAAGCACTTTTTAATAATTAGCTTTCAAAGTGATAGCTTGCTGTGTTATGTGGCGGCAAAGACAGTACAATTCTTGAATAAAAACTATATACCTCTCATTACTTTGCAAAATTAGAAGGGCTATTTACAGCTGAAATAAACATTGGTGATGAAATGATGAGGGAAGGGAGGATGGGACTCCGAAGCAGACAGTGGGGAGGACTACACACAAAGAAGCCAATATCGCCAATGTGTTCTACAAAAAAATAGTTTCGTAGTTTCTAGGGTCGGAAGGGACCTGAGCAGATCATCTAGTCCGACCCCCTGCCAAGGCAGGAAAGAGTACAGGGGTCAAACGACCCCAGCAAGATGTGCATCTAACCTCTTCTTAAACACCCCCGGGGTAGAAGCCTGCTCCACTTCTCTTGGAAGTTGGTTCCAGACCTTAGCCGTCCTGACAGTGAAGTAGCGCCTCCTGATGTCTAACCTAAACCTACACTCTGCCAGCTTGTGACCATTTTCCTGGTCACTCCTGGCAGTGCTCGGGGGAACAGGGACTTCCCCAGTGCCTGCTGGTCCCCTCTGACTAGTTTATACCAGGCCACAAGATTCCCCCTCAGCCTTCTCTTTTGGAAGCTGAACAGGTTCAGGTCCCATAGCCTCTCCTCATAGGGCCTGCCCTGCTGTCCCCTGATCATGCAAGTGGCCCTCCTCTGGACCTTCTCCGTGCTGTCTGCATCCCTCTTGAAGTGCAGCATCCAGAACTGGACGCAATACTCCAGCTGCGGCCTGACCAGTGCCGCATAGAGGGGGAGGATCACCTCTTTGGACCTGCTCGAGATGCATCTGTGGATGCATGACAAGGTACGGTTGGCCTTCCTAACTGCCTCCCCACACTGCCGGCCCATGTTCATCTTGGAGTCAATGATGACTCCCAGATCCCTTTCCGCCTCTGTGCTGACAATAGGGGAGTTCCCCAACCTGTAGGTATGGTGCCGGTTGTATCTCCCGAGGTGTATCACCTTGCACTTGTCTGTGTTGAAACCCATCCTATTCTCGTCCGCCCACCCTTGTAACCTGTCGAGGTCTGACTGTAGCCTGTTGCATCCTTCCAGTGTGCCCATGTCTCCCCACATCTTGGTGTCATCAGCAAATTTGAACACGGTGCTTTTTACCCCCTTGTCCAAATCACTGATGAAGATGTTGAACAGCGCAGGCCCGAGGACCGAGCCCTGCGGAACCCCACTGCCCACGTCCTTCCAGGTTGAGAAGGACCCATCCACTACCACCCTCTAGGTGTGGCCCTCCAGCCAGTTGACAACCCATTTGACTCTGTGGGTGTCTACGCCACAGCCCTCCAGTTTCTTAATGAGAACGGGGTGAGAGACAGTGTCGAAAGCCTTCCGGAAGTCCAGGAAGACTATATCCACTGCTACCCCTGCATCTAATGATCTGGTGATCTGATCGTAAAAGGCCACCAGTTTGGTCTGACATGACCTGCCACTGATGAACCCATGTCGGTTCCCCTAAGCATGCAGTCTCTTGCTGGCCCCTCCTGGATGTGTGCCAGCATAATTTTCTCAAACAGCTTGCCTAGGATTGAGGTGAGACTAACCAGCCTATAGTTTCCCGGGTCCTGCTTCCTGCCTTTTTTGAAGATGGGGACCACGTTGGCCCTCTTCCAGTCCTCCGGTACCTCACCAGAACACCATGAGTGCTCGTAAAGTTGTGCCAGGGGACTTGCAATGACCTCGGCCAGTTCCTTTAGAACTCTAGGGTGGAGATCATCCGGACCGGCTGACTTGAATACGTCCAACCCCTCCAGAAGCTCCCTAACCAAATCCTCGCTAACCCGTGGCCCAGGTGTGCCTCCCCCAGGGCCCGAATGGGGCCCAGTGGGGAGGTGGCTGTTCTGGTCCCTACTTAGGAAGATGGAGGCAAAGAAATCGTTAAACATGTTAGCTTTGCCATCTGGTGTGATGACCAAGTTTCCCATCTTGTCCTGCAAGGGCCCCACATTACCCAGGACCTTCTTTTTACCCCCTATGTATTTAAAAAAGGACTTCTTATTGTCCTTAATCTGGGAAGCTAGTCCCAGTTCCATCTCTGCCTTGGCCTTCCTAACTACCCCCCTACATCCCTGAGCAACTACAGAATAGTCCTCCCTGGTGATGACCCCTTCTTTCCATTAGGTGTAACCCTCCTTTTTAGCAAGAAGACATTCCCGGATGCTTTTGGTGAGCCACGGAGGCTTGTGCGCCCTCCTGCTCCCTTTGATCCTCGTTGGGATTACCTTCCTTTGGGCTTGGAGAATCGTCTCCTTAAGGAGCGACCACTCTCCTTGGACACCTGGCTCCCCTCCCCTCTGGGACCTCAGCACTTCTCCAACTATCCTCCTTAGCTCATTGAAGTCTGCCCTCCTAATATCTAGGGCCGCTGACTTACTGCATGCCTTTGCCACCTTGTGCTGGATGGTGAATTCCAGCAGGCGATGATCGCTGTCACCCAGGTGGTCGAGCACCCGCAGCCCCCTCACTAGGTCATCACCCGTGGCCAGCACTAGGTCCAACAAGGCGTCTCCCCTGGTGGGGCTGTGCACCTCCTGGGTTAGATGGAGGTCCTGCACTCTGGCCAAGAACCTACGTGACCATTCAGACCCGGCTGACTACTCTTCCCAGCAGATGTCTGGGAAGTTCAGGTCCCCCATGACTACCACAACCTTAGCCTTCACTACCTCTTGAGCTGACCCAAGAATTCCTGGTCAAGCTCTTCTCCCTGGTTGGGAGGCCTGTAGTAGACTCCCACCGTTAATTCCCTTTCCCCTCAACTGCCTTGTACTCTAACCCAAAGCACTTCAGAGTGCCCCTCCCCTGACTCCTTACTAATTAACGAGGATGTGTATTCCTCCTTAATATAGAGCACCACACCCCCACCTCTCTTTCCTATCCTGTCCCTCCTGTACAGCCTATAGCCCTTGACATTCACCGCCCAATCATGCGTTGCGTCCCACCACGTTTCCGTAATCCCCACTATGTCCGGGTTGGTGTCAGCCAGCAGGAGGGCGAGTTCCTCCTGCTTGTCGCCCATACTACAAGCGTTTGTGTAGAGGCATTTGAGGCCTCCTGTGGGTGTATGTACTGACCCCCTAGTCCCAAATGTTTGCATGTGTGTGAAAAGACTATCATTAAGGAATGCAAGAAAACAAGGCTTTACAAACCTTCATTTCTTCTTCTAAGACCCAGTCCTGCAATCCTACCTCCTACTGAAGCTGACTGATGTGCCTGGAAAAGGACAGCCAAATAAACCACACAGGCATTGGTAATCGCACAGTATTTTTAGGGTAAAACTATCAACTTTCCAGTATGAAAAGTGTGCAGAAAAGCCTTAATATGAAATGGTTTATATAAAACTAATGTACTTACTATCCTACCTACCACGTTCTTTTATTGGTTCAGAGATTTCCTTCTTTGTCTTTTGGACATTTCTTTTCCTAAATGAATTAGAGCAGCAGCCACAGTGTTGGTTTACCTAATGCATTTGTTACTGTGGTCTACTAGATAGAAACATGATGGTCAAATGATGAATTTCACCTGGGAAGAAGACTGGAATGTAGCAGAGAATTAGAGGTTTGCCTTGCCAAAATAGCTTCAGGGCCAAATGCACCCTGGAGAAAGGAACTCCAGCTTCAGTCCAGCCTATGAAAATACACTTTTTTATGCTAGGTTAGAATTTGGCCCATATTCTTACCTATATCCTATTATAATATATTAAGCAATGTGTAATGACCATGAAACTATTCTACACAATTATTAAATGTGTTTTCGTCAATTCAAAGAGGAAAAATATTATTTATAACTTCTAGCTGCTCTCCCCTATTATTACCATCTAAAGACATCAAGTTATTCTCAAAAATACCTTAAGACTTTATTTTATTTCTTTAAAGCACATTTCTGCCTACATCTGCTAAAAATGGAAAAGCCTTAACCAACATTATTGCAGAAGACAAAGTAAAGATGTGTTTTTCTTTAATTGGGATTCTCTCTTGGCAACCTCTTCCACAGCAAAATTAGCTTCAAATTTGTTCTACCATTTTTATGGGCTCCAGTTCAAAATACATGAACTGTGAAGTGCTTTACCAGCTCCTGCAGCAACACAGAAAAGCAGGTGGTTGGTCACAGTTTGAGAAGTGAACAAATGTAACAATTTATTCAGAACAATTTACAACCCACTGGGTGAGCTAAAGTACCGAAGCAGTGCTGATTTTGGGGTATTTAGCTGCCTGGGTATAGATTGATTGGATTTCCACTAGCTTATTCTTTTTAAAACAATTATCTTGTGGAAGGGTTGTTATGGAAGAAAATTGCACATCACTACACAGTATATTATCTATTAAACCCAGGCTTTGTACTTTTATACATATTGAAGATAATTTTTTACATATCATGTAGCCTTGATATATTTCCTATGATTTAATCAAACCTCAGGGTTTTCTGCTTCTGATAGTATAACTATCTCATAATGACAAATGTTGGGCTGGGTGCTTGATTTAAATGTGACAAAGTTCTCCCAATATTTTTATTTATATTGCAGTTAAATCCACAGGCTCTAATCAGGCATGGTGCTGTAGAAGTAGGTGTGGTCCCCTCTATGCACAACTTACTTGCTAATTAAAGAAAGGTATAGTAAGCAAGCATGATAAACAAAAGCAGATAACTGTCCTCTTTCCCACCCAGAATTTTGCAGCTATAAAAAACCGCAAAGGATGTTTGTTCCTTTGCTACCAGGAGAGAGGTGGGGGTGGCAACGCAGATAGAGATGTTATAGGAACCAGACTACATGGTGTTTGGGGAAGGCTGAGAGGATTTATCCACCCAGCCTACTAGAAAGGTTAGCAGATTGACTTTTATTAGTAGATGTTTTGGATGGGGAATCCAGGAAAAAGATGACAAAGTTGAGATGGAAATACAAAGCGCCCGAGCAAGGGACTAACAATCGAGGGATGGGGGAGAGGAGGGGAACGCGACTAGGTTACATACCATACAATGTTAGCCAACTAAGCCCGGGGGTGGGGGGATGTGGAAGGGGGAGGGGGAGAGGGGGGTCACGACGCTGAGAGGGAAAGGAGATAGATACACACGTACCCGTTATAGTGGTCCGCGATGTTGAAGGAAGTGGCTCCAAGTGAGCGTCTCAGTCCATAGAGTCCAATCGCGGGGGTCCTCTTCGGGTGGGACGGGGTCGTCCGTGGCGGCGAAGTCCTCTCTACACGAAGCGAAGTGGTGGGGGGGCGGTTCAGGCGGCGGTGTCCTCTGGGTCCGGTCCGGTGGCGGCTGGTCTGGAGGGGTCGATGTACTGGCAGTGGCCTGTGATGTGCTCCACGTAGATGTCGCGGGACCAGCGGATGGTGTCGGACACCATGAGGCAGCGCATCAGCTTGGCGTAGCAGCGGGAAACGCGGCAGGCGCGGAGGACGCTCTCGTTGCTGGGGTCCCAGGCTCCGAGCGTCCCCACGATGAGCGTGTCCACCGTCACGTCGTAGCTGCAGCTCCTCAGGGTGTCGGCCAGCGGGGCGTACTTCTCCCACTTGCGAGCCCGGGCCTCGGTGAAGGCTTGGCGCCGGTTCTCGAAGGGGATGGTGACGTCCACCGTCACGATCTTCTTGGCCTCGTGGTCCGTGACGACGATGTCGGGGCGCAGCTGGCTCTCGCAGCCCGGGACGGTGCGGTTCATGGAGATCTCCCCCGCCACGGCCAGGATGGCCCGCACCAGGCGGTCCTGGACAGCGTTGTGGCGCAGCTGCCAGGCTCTGAGCTGACTGAGCAGCGCCCTCTGGGAATATGCTGGAGTCTCCTGAAAAGGACCACTTTCTCTGGAATTAGGATTTATGCCTCTCTCCAATATCACAGTTCGTCCCCATCAGAAGAACGGTTTATCCACATCAGGTGGAACTTAGGGCCTTGTTACATGTTACACTGTTTGCTGCTCAGACGCTGATTGGTGTTAGTGCTAGCTTGAGTTTAGAGCAGTCACACATTCAGGCCAGCAGGGGCCTCAAAGACAGAAAAGACAGAATCCCTCCTTATTCTGGGCTTCCTCCTGCCTCTTGCCTCCTGCCCCTGCTCCCCGCTCCCTCCCATCCTTGGGCTCCCTCCCTGCCCCTCAGAGCTATAACCCCAATAACCCTCCCTGCCCTCAGAGCTCCTCCCTGCCCTGCCCCACCCCACCCCACCCCACCCCACTTACTTGTGGCTGCCATCTGTCTTGGGGGAGCAATCTGGGAAGGGTCAACCTGCCTGCCCAACCCCTGTCACCGCTGCTGCTGGGCTGCTGCTCTTCTCTCAGCTAAGCCTGACCCAGAGAGCAGCAGTGGCAGTTGAAGCCAAGCAAGCTAGTTAACCCATCCCTGCCTGCTCCCCCAGGACAGACAGCATGAGCACCCAGAAGTAAGCAAAGGGGAGGAATGAGTGGGGATCTAAGGTGCTAAGGAAGGTAGGGGTGGCACTGGACCCAGTCCAGGGCAGTGGGAGAAGTGGGTGGATGGGGTGTTCACACTAACATGTAACCTAGAGTGGCTGCATCTTAGTGTAATACAAACTGGGTAGCATAGATCAGAGATAAATCTAGGCTCTGGTGGCATAATTTTAACCTGCCTAAAGAGTGCTTAAAACTACTTTCAGGTATTAATATGTGGACCAGAGGTAAGTGCTCCAGGCACCTCTGAAAATTAATGGGTAGCAAACCCTTACAAGAGTAAATTTTCAAGCTCTATATTTCTATCAGTTCATCTATACATCTATATATTCACACACACACACAGAGCTATGAGGGTGTTCTCATGCTGTGCAGGTGCTTCCCACTGTAATATTAGATTAACAACACTGGACCTCTGAATGGCTTTTTTTAAATCAGTGACATTATCCCCTGGAAAGTACTATGTGCAGATGCAGGTGCAGATGCAAGTCCATCAGGCACAACTGAAAAAAGTCCTCCATGGATTATAAAATTTGTAGTACATCTGTTCATAATGCTGCTGCATCTTTCCACATCTGTGGAAAAGCCACAAGGTGCCCCTTTAAAACTTCTCCAGGCACAAATCTATTTTGGTTTTGCTTAGGATTCTTGCATTTTTTTCTGATTATTTCTGAATGTAAAATCAGCTTCCCCACATCTATTGTTTGATCTTCTGAGTGAACTTGGTTGACAGTTTAGCGCTCCCCTTGATGGGATCTTAGGAACAGAAGTTTGTCCATTGTGTGTTTCAGAGGTTGTTGCATTAGGCAGACAGTACATTCCACATTATCTTCCAGTGCGTACATGACCTGGCAGTTGTGCTCTCTGATATTTGCAAAGTGTGCTTTTGTTGATTAGATTTTCGCAAATCAAGTAGGGCTAGAAAAATTCCAGTGACTTGAACATACCTTGTTTTGCTATATGTTTCCATCTAAGTAGGTTCCCCTGTGCCTCTCTATTGTATCCTTTCAACTTTCCTTGGGGACAGCCCATCTCCCAGACAGGGCATAGAACTGGGGAGTCAAGGGATTTGAGGCTCTATTCTTAACTCTGTCACTGATCATTTGAATGGTCTTGAACAAGTCACTCCAGCTCATTTTGCCTCATTTTTCCTTGTCTGTGAAATGGAAATAATGAAGTTCATCCATGCTTGTAAGGAGCTTTTAGATCTGTCAATAAAAAACACCACACAGTAGATAAGGATATTGCCACATGCATCAGCCAAACTTTTATCTCAACTCCCTCCCAAGAGAAATCTCTGAGTCTTTCTGGACAAGTAAGCATACCATGCCTCCCCAAGTTGTAAAAGTACTCAGGAAGAATTTAACTGGTTTATGCTATGGAAAATGGCACATGAAAGACACATAAATGTCTCAATGAATACAAACTTTTCCAAAAGATTCATTATTAATTATTGGATGTTCTTGTAGAAAAACTACTACTATTATTGTCCCTTTATTCATGTATTCTCTGAAAAAATAAACAAGTAAAATGCTTTTCTTTCTGTGTATTTGTCATGACTCAAAGTGTTGCAGGATCTGCAATACAGCCAAATGGTTCCTCTTCCATTTATACTGAAGTCATGGCCCTGAAAAGTGTTAATGAGCAAGTTAGTTAGACTGAAACCACTCTGGTGATCAACTGTACTAGAAAATTGTCAAGGAAGATAGAGATATAACTTCCCCTCCCACCTCAAAAGGGATTCACAAGCACTTTAATATATTCAAAAACTTTAGCTAAACCAATAGGCTCAGGAATTTTCTGTGGTATGATTCACTGGCATATTAGGGTCAGCCACTACGTAGTTGAAAAAGGATATAAAGTTCCCCAGAGAGGTAACTATTAGTATGTACTTTAGGAATTTCAGTACTGGAATAGCACTAACAAGTACAGGCATACCTCGGAGATATTGCATGTTCAGTTCCAGACCACCGCAGTAAAGCAAATATCACAATAAAGCGAGTCACACGAATTTTTGGTTTCCCAGTGCATATAAAAGCTATGTTTACACTATACTGTAGTCTGTTAAGTGTGCAATAGCATTATGTCTAAAAAAACAATGTACATACCTTAATTAAAAAATACTTTATTGCTAAAAAATGCTAACCATCATCTGAGCCTTCAGTGAGTCATAATCTTTTTGCTGGTGGAGGGTCTTGCCTCGATGTTGATGACTGCTGACTGATCAGGGTGGTGGTTGCTGAAGGTTGGGGTGGCTGTGGCAATTTCTTAAAATAAGACAATAATGAAGTTTGCCGCATCGATTGACTCTTCCTTTCACAAAAGATTTCTCTGTACCATGTGACGCCTTGTTGGACCTAGTGCTGGCCACAGGTGATGACCTGGTGAGGGGGCTGCGAGTGCTCGAACACCTGGGTGACAGCAATCATCGCCTGCTGGAATTCACCATCCAGCGCAAGGTGGAAAGGCATGCAGTAAGGCGGCGGCCCTAGATTTTAGGAGGGCAGACTTCAACGAGCTAAGGAGGATAGTTGGAGAAGTGCTGAGGTCCCGGGGGGGAGGGGAGCCAGGTGTCCAAGGAGAGTGGTCGCTCCTGAAGGAGACGATCCTCCAAGCCCAAAGGAAGGTAATCCCAACGAGGATCAAAGGGAGCAGGAGAGCACACAAGCCTCCGTGGCTCACCAAAAGCATCCGGAAATGTCTCCTTGCTAAAACAGAGGCTTATATCCAGTGGAAAGAAGGGGTCATCACCAGGGAGAACTATTCTGTAGTTGCTCAGGGATGTAGGGGGGCAGTTAGGAAGACCAAGGCAGAGATGGAACTGGGACTAGCTTCCCAGATTAAGGACAATAAGAAGTCTTTTTTTAAATACATAAGGGGTAAAAAGAAGGTCCCGGGTAATGTGGGGCCCTTGCAGGACAACATGGGTAACTTGGTCGTCACACCAGATGGCAAAGCTAACATGTTTAACGATTTCTTTGCCTCCATCTTCCTAAGTAGGGACCAGAACAGCCACCTCCCTGCTGGGCCCCCCTCGGGCCCCGGGGGAGGCACACCTATGTCAAGGGTTAGCGAGGATTTAGTTAGGGAGCTTCTGGAGGGGTTGGACGTATTCAAGTCAGCCGGCCCGGATGATCTCCACCCTAGAGTTCTAAAGGAACTGGCCGAGGTCATTGCAAGTCCCCTGGCACAACTTTATGAGCACTCGTGGTGCTCTGGTGAGGTACCGGAGGACTGGAAGAGGGCCAACGTGGTCCCCATCTTCAAAAAAGGCAGGAAGCAGGACCCGGGAGACTATAGGCCGGTTAGTCTCACCTCGATCCTAGGCAAGCTGTTCGAGAAAATTATGCTGGCACACATCCAGCAGGGGCCAGCAGGAGACTGCATGCTTAGGGTCAACCAACATGGGTTCATCAGTGGCAGGTCATGTCAGACCAACCTGGTGGCCTTTTACGATCAGGGCACCAGATCATTAGACGCAGGGGTAGCAGTGGATATAATCTTCCTGGACTTCTGGAAGGCTTTTGACACTGTCTCTCACCCCGTTCTCATTAAGAAACTGGGGGGCTGTGGTGTAGACACCCACGCAGTCAAAAGTGTTGCCAACTGGCTGGAGGGCCGCACCCAGAGGGTGGTAGTAGATGGGTCCTTCTCAACCTGGAAGGACGTGGGCAGTGGGGTTCCGCAGGGCTCGGTCCTCGGGCCCGCGCTGTTCAACATCTTCATCAGGCTACAATCAGACCTCGACAGGTTACAAGGGTGGGCGGACGAGAATAGGATGGGTTTCAACACAGACAAGTGCAAGGTGATGCACCTCGGGAGGAACAACTGGCACCATACCTACAGGTTGGGGAACTCCCCTCTTATCAGCATGGAGGCGGAAAGGGATCTGGGGGTCATCACTGACTCCAAGATGAACATGGGCCGGCAGTGTGGGGAGGCAGTCAGGAAGGCCAACAGCACCTTGTCATGCATCCACAGATGCATCTCGAGCAGGTCCAAGGTGGTGATCCTCCCCCTCTATGTGGCACTGGTCAGGCCGCAGCTGGAGTACTGCATCCAGTTCTGGGCGCGGCACTTCAAGAGGGATGTCGACAGCATGGAGAGGGTCCAGAGGAGGGCCACTCATATGATCAGGGGGCAGCAGGGCAGGCCCTACGAGGACAGGCTGCGGGACCTGAACCTGTTCAGCCTCCAAAAGAGAAGGCTGAGGGGGGATCTTGTGGCCTGTTATAAACTAGTCGGGGGGGATCAGCAGGCATTGGGGAAGTCACTGTTTCCCCGAGCACCGCCAGGAGTGACCAGGAATAACGGTCACAAGCTGGCAGAGGGTAGATTTAGGCTAGATATCAGGAGGCGCTACTTCACAGTCAGGGCGGCTAGGGTCTGGAACCAGCTTCCAAGAGAAGTGGTGCAGGCTCCTACCCTGGGGGTGTTTAAGAGGAGGTTAGATGAACATCTTGCTGGGGTCATTTGACACCAGTATTCTTTCCTGCCATGGCAGGGGGTTGGACTAGATGATCTGCTCAGGTCCCTTCCGACCCTACCAACTATGAAACTATGAAACTATTAAACTATGATGCTGTTTGATAGCATTTTACCCACAGTAGAACTTCTTTCAAAATTGGAGTCAATCCTCTCAAACCCTGCCGCTGATTCATCAACTAAGTTTATGTAATATTCTAAATCCTTTGTTGTCATTTCAACAATGTTCACAGCATCTTCACCAGGAGTAGATTCCATCTCAAGAAACCACTTTCTTTGCTCATCCATAAGAAGCAACTCCTCATCCGTTAAAGTTTTATCATGAGATTGCAGCAATTCAGTCACATCTTCAGGCCCCACTTCTAATTCTAGTTCTCTTGCTATTTCCACCACATCTGCAGTTACTTCCTCCACTGAAGTCTTGAACCCCTCAAAGTCATCCATGAGGGTTGGAATCAACTTCTTCCAAACTCCTGTTAATGTTGATATTTTGACCTCCTCCCATGAATCGCGAATGTTCTTAATGGCATCTACAATGGTGAATCCTTTCCAGAAGGTTTTCAATTTACTTTGCCCAGATCCATCAGAGGAATCACTATCTATGGCAGCTATGGCCTTATGAAATGTATTTCTTAAATAATAAGGCTTGAAAGTCAAAATTACTCCTTGATCCATGTGCTGCAGAATGGATTTTGTGTTAGCAGGCATGAAAACAACATTAATCTCATTGTACATCTCCATCAGAGCTCTTGGGTGACCAGGTGCATTGTCAATGAGCAGTAATATTTTGAAAGGAATCTTTTTTTCTGAGCGGTAGGTCTCAACAGTGGGCTTAAAATATTCAGTAAACCATGTTGTAAACAGATGTGCTGTCATCCAGGCTTTGTTGTTCCATTTATAGAGCACAGGCAGAGTAGATTTAGCATAATTCTTAAGGGCCCTAGGATTTTCGGAATGGTAAATGAGCATTGGCTTCAACTTAAAGTCACCAGCTGCATTAGCCCCTAACAAGAGAGTCAGCCTGTCCTTTGAAGCTTTGAAGCCAGGCATCGACTTCTCTCTAGCTATGAAAGTCCTAGATGGCATCTTCTTCCGATATAAGGCTGTTTCGTCTACATTGAAAATCTGTTGTTTAGTGCAGCCACCTTCATCAATTATCTTAGCTAGATCTTCTGGATAACTTGCTGCAGCTTCTACATCAGCACTTGCTGCTTCACCTTGCACTTATTTGTTATGGAGATGGCTTCTTTCCTTAAACCTCATGAACCAACCTCTGCTAGCTTCAAACTTTTCTTCTGCAGCTTCCTCACCTCTCTCAGCCTTCATAGAATTGAAGAGAGTTAGGGCCTTGCTCTGGATTAGGCTTTGGCTTAAGGGAATGTTGTAGCTTGTTTGATCTTCTATCCAGACCACTAAAACTTTCTCCATATCAGCAATAAGGCTGTTTCGCTTTCTTATCATTCGTGTGTTCACTGGAGTAGCACTTTTAATTTCCTTCAAGAACTCTTCCTTTGCATTCACAACTTGGCTAACTGTTTGGCACAAGAGGCCTAGCTTTCGGCCTATCTCGGCTTTCGACATGCCTTCCTCACTAAGCTTAATCATTTCTAGCTTTTGATTTAAAGTGAGAGAAGTGCGACTCTTCCTTTCACTTGAACACTTAGAGGCCATTGTAGGGCTATTAATTGGCCTAATTTCAATATTGTTGTGTTTCAGGGAATAGGGAGGCCCAAGGAGAGGGAGAGAGACAGGGGAATGGCCAGTCAGTGGAGCAGTCAGAACACAAACAACATTTATCGATTAAGTTCGCCGTCTTATATGCGTGCGGTTCATGGTACCCCAAAACAATTACAATAGTAACATCAAAGATCACAGATCACCATAACAAATATAATAATAATGAAAAAGTTTGACATATTGCAAGAATTACCAAAATGTGACACAGAGACACGAAGTGAGCAAATGCTGTTGGAAAAATGGCGCCGATGGAAAAATGGTGCCGATAGACTTGCTCAATGCAGGGTTGCCACAAACCTTCAATTTGTAAAAAATGCAATATCTGCAAAGCGCAATAAAACGAGGTATGCCTGTAGTCAATTCCTAATTTCTGGAGCAACAGACACATTATTTAAGAATTTCAGATAATACAGCAACCTATTTTTTTTTTGCAGAGGTAAGTTCATGACAGAGACAGCTTTGGTGTCTTTCTAATTTTTTGTGAAAAAAGAGTATACCTTCCTGCTAAGGTTTGCAAATAAATTCCAAGGATTTAAGCATGTAATTTTTCAGAGAGGTTTTTCTTTAACAGGGACACATTACATACCTTTTCTCTATACTGCAGGTAATCCAGCACACTATCCAGCTTGCAAAGCCAGGGCTGGGATCAGGGCCACAAGTGCAATATGGTATGTGGACCTTTGTCCTACACATGCCAAATCACACCCATGGACTGAATCCAGCCTGCCAACCAACTTCACACCACTCATCCAGCCCACAGGGCCAAAAGGTTGGGATTCGTTGGTCCAGAAAGACCAGCAATTCTGTTTTCTAATGGATTTGTTCACATCTGGTTCTTGGATAAAGAGTACTTTGGATCTCTAGCACTTTTTAAAGCATTGCTTGGAATACTTCCAGAGAAAACAATGTATTTTTTTCTGTCATTGTTTTTTTTCCCCATAAAGTGAGTACTATAGACAGCACACTATTGTCTAACAAGCAATCTGGTGATCATAGACTCAGATAACATGAAGAGGTAAGTCAGAAGAAATTAAGGACCATTAACATATTGGTAAGTATATATACTTTTAATACTAGTTTCCTTAAGAATTAAATCCATTTCAGCATCCTAACATACATGAATGCTCACCAAGATACACGTAAGTGCAAGAATGTTAAACGAATATCTACTAACAAAAATTGTAGAAGAAACAAAATCCAAAATATGATATTGATGTAGGATGGCTGTTGAAAAAACAACAGCTATCCTCATTTTGAAAAAACAAAACCAAAACAAAACAAAAAACCCTGGCAGGTAGTCCTATCCATATTTTATTGATAACAGACCTGCTGGCTTGCTAGAAATTGCTTGCCTTTAGATGTTGAATTTTAGGTGTGGCATGTTGCTGGACATCTGCCCTTCAGGAACCAATTAGAAGAGGACAGGTTTTAATTAGTATATTGACATTGCATAGCCAGTGACACACACCAACGTCTACAGGAGCAGTAGGTATAGCATCAGCTATTACAGCCAAACAAGCCGAAACTACACTAACAAGTCTAAAGAAATCCCAATATGTTCTACTTTTTTCAACCATTTAGAACAGCAGTCTATTTCATTCCTTTTCTTTATAACGTCTATCTAAGAAGCTTCTTAACAAATCAGTAAGGTATACTTTTCTGAGGTATTTGGCATCACCTAGTTTAAATAGGCTACAAAGACCCTGACCACTCCAGGAATTTTAGGCTCAGGAAATCTACAAACCAAAAAGCAAATCCACTTAGTCCACAACTGCATAGGTATTTTGAGACATATGAATTCCTAAAGCAGTCCACAAATATTATCTCATTTCCTAGAAAAGTCCCACCTCACAAATAAAATTCAAGGCTCGCAAAAAGTTGAAAATGAAAAAATAGGAACATGCCAAAATATTCATTCAATCGTGGACGTGGAGAAAATATTCCTACACTATAGACAAAAGCCTTTCACTTATCTTTCAATACTTTGGTACTCAGCAGTACAACTTTAAATGGCATTTTTTGTTTTGTTGGGGGGGGGGGTTGAGATACATGAAATTATGGTGAAAAGACAATATTTATCCTGTCAAGCTAAGAAGTATTTTCTTAACATCAGGATATTGGGGTTCAAATGTTATGAAGTCCATCTGCCTGATAAATTTTTATATTTCCCACCACTATGTCCACTTTCATGCCTGTCTGGTAAAACTGCAACCTACCAGTTATTTGTAGAAAACTAAAAGAGTACAGTGGCCCACGTTATGTAGATAACTGACCAATAAAGTGGTTACCAGGCCTCTGACTCTCCATCATAGAATCATACAAAGGAGGGTTGAAAGGACTTCAGGAGGTCTAGTCCAACCCCTGCTCAAAGCAGAACCAGCCCATCAAGTTCATCCCAGTGAAGGCTTTGTCTAGCCAGGTCTTAAAAACCTCCAAGGATGGATTTCCACAACCTCTCTGGGTAACCTGTTCCAGTGCTTTACTACCCTCCTAGTTGGAAAGTTTTTCCTAATATCTAACCTAACCTTCCCTTGCTCTCTGTTCTGCCATCTGTCACCACTGAGAACAGTCCAGCTCCATCCTCTTTGGAACCACCCTTCAGGTAGTTGAAGACTGCTATTAAATCCCCTCAGTCTTCTCTTTTCCAAATGAAATAAGCCCTGGTCCCTCAGCTTCACCTTGTAAGTCATGTGCCCCAGCCCTCTAACCATTTTTGTTTCCCTGTGCTAGACTCTCTCCAATTAGTCCATACCCTTTCTATAGTGGGGGATCCAAAACCAGACACAGTACTAGTACAGAGGTGGCCTCACTAGTGCTGAATAGAAGGGAATAATCACTTCCCTTGGCCTACTGCAACACATCTACCAATGCAGCCTGCTGTTAGCCTTCTTTGCGAGAAGGGCACACTTTTGGCTCATATTTATCTTATTGTACACGGTAATCTGCAGGTCCTTTTCTGCAGAACTGCCCAGCCAGCCAGCCCCCAGCCTGTACTGGTGCCTGGGATTCTCCTACCCTAAGTGCAGGACTTTGCACTCGTCTCTATTTTTATCATGAAAAGCAAAACATATTTTTCATATATTACAAATGTAGTTTCAAAATAGTTAGCCCAGATTCACCACACAAAGCTGAAATGAAAGAAGTCAAGTATAGAGAGTAACAATCTATTTATCATTCATTACAATAGAGAAAAAGAAAATGTTAATTCAAAGGTGTTCTAATCCAGGAAATGCTAAATGGACTAATATCATTTGTTAAGATAGCAAGATATTCCAGTGCTATCTACCAAGCTGCTTCACTAGCTTACAAAATCCTTATCTTCTCCATGAGTTCCTATAGGTACAGCCATACCTATGTGCCTGTTCAAAGCCTTCCAGTAGGCCTCAGGTATTTCCTCCCTCTTAAACCATGACTCACCAATATAGCCAAACCTCAATTCAGATTCCCAAATAGAGCCAGACTCATTCTACTCATATCTGTGAAACTCCTTCCCCGTATAGGAACAGGAACTACAGAAACGCCTAATCTGGTAACAGCTGATGCTAATTAAAGCTTCATATACTTCAGGACTATGCAGTAATGCTAGTAATTCAGAAAAGCAAAGACTGCAAGAAATGTATCTAAATCATGTTTTGTGCTTACTTATGTTTGGATTTCCCGAATAAACATTTCTTTGGTTGAAATTTGTGACGGTTTTCTGTACTGTGAGAAAAAGGACCAGGGTCTCATTTAGTAAGCTACAAATAATTGAAGTCTGTACACATTCCTTATTTGATATATAACTGGATTTCACAAGCTAACAAGTCATTATGTTTCATAGCAGTAGCCAAGTTACATTTCATTTCAGAGAAAGAATTTCTCAATTCCTCTTTATGTGCCTTTTCTTAAGAGTTTATCTTTGAATTAAATCCAAGAATTTTTAAAAGTCCTCATACTGTTTCTTTTTTAAATAAAACAAACAATCTTAATTTTTCTTAAAGTCAACACAAAGTAAATTGAATTAAAAGGTGTGGTTTCGATTTTTGCCATGGTGGCCAAAACAGCCTATTGGCCCTTTAATGCCAGAGGGAAGATGTATGAAAACCAGGAGATGCTGTTCCTGGAAATCTGAGGTAGACACAAACTCTGGGAATGACAGAGGCACCAACTCAGAATAAGGACATGGTCATGGGGTGAGCTGTTGCTGGAAAGTACCCCAGTTACTGAGCTTTTTGAGATTGAAAACAATGAGCTATGCAGTGTAGAGTGAGGGTCTAACAACTATGAAACTATTTTACACAAGTGATCATCAGTTTTAAAGTACTTCAAACAAGAAAAGGACTACTTATTTTTAACATGTTCATAAAAATATCTATACCTAAAAACAAGAAGAGAAAAAAAGAAATTAGTCTTTAAACACATCACTAGGACCAACACAATATCTAAGGAATTAAAGGGATCTGAATTCTTAGAGATTAATTATATTCAGTACCTTTAATACAAATTATGCTCCTCCATTGTCCTGATTCTGATAATACTCTAATCTGCTGGTTTTGAGGGGGTTTTTTGTTTTACTCTCAAGGAATTGAAAATTCACATTAAAAATCCATTTCAAAGGGTGCATACAGGTGTTACATTTAGACCAATCTAATTCAGATGGATAACCCCCCCCTTTTTACATGCCCCCCCTGCAGACCTGCCAGGCCCCTAACCCACAACACCCCCCAAACACCCACTAGCCCCCCCTCCCCCAGGCCCACTCCTCCCCCTCCCAAGTTACATATTCCAGTTCTCATTCAGTTCCCGGTGAATGGTTGTACATGCTGTTCCCAGTCTACATTCACACAGCTTAAAGTAAGCCCACAAATGTATACCAGATGAGGCAAACATCTGTATGCACTGATAATAACTAAGTTGTAGTAAAACACCATTTATTTCTCTTCACAAGACAGCATATAATTTGGCAACGGTCATCTGATAAAACAAGGTAATTTTTTTAAAATGTTCAGTGCCTCAATAAAACGTATTCCTTGGTCCTCCAAAATTCTAAAATCCACTATTTAAAAAAAATCTTTTCCCTGAAGAAACATCACCAGATTTCTCTATTCCTCAAAGCTAATGCAGTAGCTATAATTAGCTTGGAGAGCAAGCACTGTATATTCTTGCTTGTTCATAGGTCCTGGGCAGTTATTTACCCACAAATCTTAAGAAAGAGTTGAAGAAAGCCTTTTGTTTCTTCTTCTTTTCTCTTGAGGAACAAAACAAGTATACAGGTAGCTTCTCCTCCCCTCATTAGAAATGCTCTCTAGTCTTAGAAAGTTCTGGAATTAAATATTTGTCACAGCTGTTCTACAAACACAGTGCGTCTGCTGTCTACCCTGGAGTGAAAACAAATAGCAGCCAGTTTGCTGGTCACAAGTTCCAACTGGGATTTTGCCATCTGTCATTGTGTTTGTAAAGCTATTTAGATTTCCAGTTCATACCAAACAAATTCCACCTACAGTACTAGCAGAACTTCAAACAGCAAGAAGAGAGATCATGTAGACAGCAAAACTTACGCTAGTCTCAGGGCACTTGCATCTGTTCAGAGTTTTAAATATTGTTCTGTATAATTGAATGAAAGACTTCTAAATTGGGGTCAGATCAACACTACCAAATACAACAGGGTGATAAAAGACACACTTCTGTTGTTAGTTTTTAGAATAGTAGTAGGAGTTTAGAGAATGTAGTTGTATTCAATATATGAGCTTATGAAATTCTTGTGAAAAAGAAAATATTGCTCTTAAAAATCATGACTTGCATGAACTTCAAAGAAATTTAAAAATATGTAATATTGGCAATACTCAAAGTTCCAGCTCATAAGTTTTAAGGGACATTGTAATTAGATTATCTTGCTTAGGGTTCTCTGTCTAAAAATAGCAGAAAAAGTGTTTGCTTTCTCTTTATTAATAAGCCAAAGGTAGTTCTTTGTCTATAGCTAGCATCAATGAGCTGTGAAAAGAGAGACCTTAGCCTTTCAAACAAATGCAAACACATGACAAAAGCAAACAAAGCCTATTTGGTATATAACGTCATCTGCTCTTTTTTGGAGAGGAAAGCTTGGGCCTTTGGTCATTTCCCCCTCCTCCCATGTCTTCTGCTAAGCTGCCAACTTTCACTCTTTGGAATGAGCTGCTTTCATTTATTGTCTCGATTTCAAGCTGCCGGAGGCCTAAAATAAAGAGAGTCACAATTGATTTCCGCTGGATATTTAGAAACTCATTCAGATTTCTTTCTAAGTCAATTAGATGATCACAAGTTGGCAGCTCAGTAAATTTCCTGCTGGGAAATAAATTATAATGCCAAACCAAAACAAAAAAATCTTACAAATAAAGATATTTACATGAAACATGTCAAATATGGGTAGTATTGACTTAGACCAAAAGTTAAACAGAGTGTGCTAACCTGCTTACAACATACAGTATAAAAATGTACTTCAAGTAATGTGACTGTCACATGATCAGGAAAAAATATCCAACTAATTTATATTACCTCCAAAAATAATGTTTCCTAATAATGTCATGTACTTTATGTCTGAAGAAATTTGAGTGGCTTGGCACTCTGACCTTAATCAGAAAAAAAAGAAACAAAAATGTAACAACTTTGGTATCCTGTGGGGACAGCACAGTTTGTCCTGTATAACACTTTGTTATGTACACATGCATACAAGTGGCATGGAGATGTTTGATTTTCTATTTACCAGCTAATTAGAAGTGCACGGATTTTCAGAAAATTCCCAAAACTATTGTACATAAGGAGTACTAATTACCCTGAATAACAGTCTCAGTGTTTCAGCCACAAATGCTGTTCCCAAGGCCTTTTGATCAATAACTTCATATGCGAGCAACATCTAATATTTAACATGCAAAGTGACTTCTACTCTTACATCTAACTCATATTTAAAATGTAGTCCAGATTGTATATGTCTAGGTCTATATGCATATATATTAATATAAGTTTAGAGAGAAAACAGATATAGAGAATAGATATCGATATAGATATATAAACTTGTATGGGTGTAGTAATATAATCTAGACTGCATTTTAAATTTGAATACCTAAATATGTGTGTGTGCATGTGTTGGCCACACACGTATATATAGGAAAGGAGAAGGAGTCAATGCTTCAAGACAATGTATTTCTCAAGACAGCACAAACTTAGCAGAAGTACAGTAGAAACAAAAGTGAGGATAGCTGCATAAGTAAATAATGCATAGTGCCATGGAACCCAAAGAGAGAACAAGCAAAGCTATTGATGCAAGTAATGGCTGGTAGCTGGGAGTTCAAAACTGTCCATTTGATTCAGCATCCAGATATTCCAGTATAATAAGCAAAACAACCAAAAGGTACATTATCCTGTTTCCAATATAATGTTTCTTTCTCGTTGGAGGGCTGGAGGCTTATGGTCCAGGAAGTTTACTCTGAAGTGAAGAAGGAAAAGCTCATTTATGGATAGGCATGGGATAGGTATTGTTGCCCCAAGGTAACATTAGTTTGTAGTTAGAGTAGGGCAAATGGAGTCAGTATTCTCATAGATCTACACACAGCTCTACCAGCAATAACTCTGCTGTCCTAGGTAAGTAATATTTGCTCTCCATATTACCAACTATGAATGGAATGCAAGATAAACCTCCCGCACAGCAGTGTTGTAAGTATTTTGAAATGACTGCATGAAGGCCATGAAGTATGATGGTCCAAATCATGGACTAAAGCCATGCAGTTAGCAGGATCTTATGTAGCATAGCCTATATAAAGCTCTTTAGAGTACCTTGTCTTGAAACCGATATAGAGAGAACATCCACTGAAAGGTTGAGGTTCATTCATCTTTATACATAACTAACCTCCAGCTATTCTACTAGTCTCTGGAGACAACTGATAGCACATTGTACAGCAACCTTCAGTCTGCTCTAACTCATGGCAGGATATATACCAGGCTAGAACATGGCCCAGGACTAGACAAGAGCAAAGGACAACCTCCTGAGACATTGTGTGTGCTCTTCAGCCTCAGGTAAAGATTTTTCTGCACTTTACAAGAGAGAAAAATGCTCTTTTTCCCAGGACAACTGCAGGGGCCCTGGGGCTTTGAAGTATGGAACACTAAGTGAGAACAGATAAGACTCTCTAATGCCAATGATGAATGAAGAGGTGTTGAGATTCAATTGCATCACCAAAGTCAGGTGCTACTTGCAAGATATCATCACATCCCTTATACATGTGGCTTATTTTTTGGCTAATGGTAGCATTACAAATATTTATCTCAAATGAGTAGCATTTAACCAGTCATTAGACAGCAAAGAAAAAAAATAAAGAGGCCTGACTATATTATATAAGTCTGTAGCTGGATGAACTTTGTTTAGCTGCAAAATGATGAAAAAGTTTTGTGAAAAATTGGTCTGTCATTTTTTAAACATATTCTTATATATTACACCAGGTAGATATCCTGTAGTAAGTATGTGTCTGTATTTCATGTATATTATATATACATATGAAGTAAGTAGGGAAGAGAATGAAATAATAATTTTCCAGTTGATATGATCCCCTTTCATTATCATTATTAATGGTAATTTCTAAAAGGCTAACCAGGAATGATAGCTCTCTATATAAACACTATGCTAATAAAGAACTGGATACTCCTTACTTACATTCTAAATAAATAGAGGCTGTAAGTGATTATTTTTTGCATGTATACTCTATAATTTACTAAAATACTTTGAGTAATAGAGAAGAGTTCAGCCAAATATTTTTCTTTGCTTTTTGGACTGATTGTAAACAATGCCGAGTTGAGCTGAACTGAACAGGGCAGCTGTGGTTTGACATGTTATTGCTTCTGTTCTCTGACTCAGTGACTGAGCAAGCACTTCACAGTGCAAATATTCACATATTGGTGACATTGAGCACTGGGCAGGGCCCATCCCACTGAAGTGGCACTCTGCTGTTTACTGCACAGAGATGGATTTCCCCAGTGTACACAATGGACATCCATATGCAGATTTACTTTCCATGAATGCCCAGGCGAATACAACCTGAAAGCAAGCACAAAAGTGGAATGGGTTTCTTTAAAATGTTGAGTGGATATTTGTGGATATAGAGTGCATATTTGTTGGCTGCCTGGTTCTAAACACACCTTGTTATATATAAATAGCACGTATCACACACATATAGGATGCATCTGTATGATGTGTATTTAAGCGAGATTATACTGAAATTGATAACTGGGGGGGAGCTCATTGCACCCAAAAGGGAACCCACTCCAAAATGCTGGGGGCATCTACATGAAACGCTTAATGCTCAGTAGTGTGCTGGGCAAAAACAGTGCTAATACACCACTGTACAGTAGCACTAAGCTACTGCATAGTAAGCCTCACCAAAAAACTGTGCACTGGTGCTACTGCTCAGTAACTGTAGTTACTGTGCATTTAGTTAGTACTTCATTAAACAAGTACTAAATGAAATGCACAGTAACTACTGCACATTAATGAACATGTAGACACACTCACTGGGTTCTAAAGTTAGAAAGATTAAAAAATTAATATTTAAGTTTAATTTGGCTCTAACAAACCAACATTTTTTTAAAATCAGAGACTTAATTAAATCAACAATGAAGAATAAGAATCATGGTTTGCATAAGTAAGACATGTATTTTAAATTAGTTTCTCTTGAAAGTTAACTAGAAAGTTGTTTTAAAAAACTTATGTGGGAACCAACTGTTACAAAGGAAGAAATATAGCAAGCCTAGAAAAAATAAAGAATTCATCAGATTCACCTACCCCTAGCATATGGTGCAGCAATGTATGCCATTTACTACAATCTTGTCAGTGCTATTTTAAGACCATTTGAGGTTGCAATCTGAGAGGAGTGGTGACAGATACATAGGCACAACTGGTTTACATTTATGGATAACTCTTAGTGTAAAGGAACTTAGCTAGGATGCCTACATCCAGCCTTAATATCTTCATGCCTTATCTAGCCCAGTGACATCAACAGAGTAAACAAGAGGGTAAAGAACGCTGTTCTGCAGAGGGAACCCCATGATTCAAAAGAATAACCCATTTGTTTGCACTTCCTAAATTTGGAGGAGCAGTGACAGATGATGGACCGAGGTGGACTGCTTTACTGGATGTCCCTCAAGTTTACCTTTTTACAGATATTTCTCTTTCATCAATGCATGTCTTCAATAAGTTTTATGGGTTACTCTAAATAAGCTTTAATCTAAAATCAAAACAATAACAGAAAGCAAGTTCCATTCCCAACTCACTGCTGCTAGCTTTAATGCAACTTCAAAAACTTCACATCTTGGTTTGAAATAATAAAACAAATATTTCTAAGTTATTTGCCCATGTCCAAGCTCTCCATTTTATAGAAAATATATGCAGCTTACTTTAAGAAATGAGGTACAACCAAAAACAGCAACTTTAAATTCACTTTAACCACCTTGCCTCCATTAACAATAATAGCAAACCCCCTTTCCATCCACTAACTCCAGCACAAACTGCCTCCAATCTTACTAATACACTTCTACCACTTGACACTGTAAGAAGATTAGGGTAGTCATGAGGCCCTGACAGCTCTCTAGTGTTCTTAGGTTGAAAACCATAAAGAACAGTGAATCCAGTTAAATTTTTAATGTTTTATCAAATTATAAATGTTTGTGCTGAGATATTTTTTGTGCCTGGTACCACCACCATGTCATCATTTATGCTGCAACAGAAGCTATCAGCAACATCAGGATAATCAAAAAACAGAAGGAGTGGCAGCATGAAGGCTAGTGTTTCCAGGATCAGTTCAAGCAAATGATACATTATCAATTACCTGATTGCAGTGGTGTGTGCGTAGAAAAATACCACCCTTTCCCTGCTAGTTAGCCAATGTTTCACAATATCCAATGTTTGTGAAACAAGTTCAGCCCCCTTTGAAATAGCTGCTGCATCTGAATGCATACCAATAGAATATTATAATCTGTAAGTAAAATGGCATGGAGGAAAAAAAAGTATAAAAAGGCTATAAAAACCACAAGCTGTTAAGTACACCTCACCTTCCATTGACTTCAGTGCTCCGCAGTTCACAAGAATGCTCAGTACCAGACAGAATCCTGGATAAATACTTTCCACACAAACCTGCATAAGATATTTCATTTCTTATAGGACTTAAAAAAAAAAAAAGCTCATTTGCTTCTACCGAATGACTTGAAACCAATAAATAACATATAATTTGCTGCAAACTTTACAATATAGCTTTAATCACAAAAAGTCACCACTCACAAGGGTGCATCTATGCTGCATAGAAGTACCGCTCTCCCTCCCCCCCCGCAAACATATACATATATATATACAAAAGTGAACTTACATTAAGATCCTTATTCCTAAAATATTAACGGCCAAATATAGAAACTTTTTTAAAGCACTAACTGGGTGTGTTTACATGTGCCTTATATCTGAGAGCAGTTTACTCATGAGTAAAATACTAGCAAGTAAATGCTTCTGGGCAGGCATCTACACATGCAGGGAAGCAGAAGCAGATTTGTTCCTAATGGCAGCAAACTGCTCCCAATTCCTAGAGCCCTGCAATGGGCCCCTGCTACCACCAGGAGGAGTTCTATACTCCCCCTGGATGCTAACTCAGGGGCTACCAAAAAGCACCAGGCACCAGGGCTGAGACACTGATCCTTCCCCCCATGGGCCTGCCTGTTCTGGCCCTGGCTCCCTAATCAGTGCAGGGGACTTGGAAAGACCTGCAGCAGAGGAGCAAGTATCAGCCCCCTTCCCCAGTCTGCCAGTGGGGCAGCTAGCAGTGAGCCCCTGGCTGGGGGGAGGGGGGGACCTGACACACCCCTGAAGCTCTTTCCAAGACCCATGCCTCAATAGCCCAATAGGGGCACAGGGCTGGGACCTGCCCCTGACTAGGAAGCTCCCTACTGCTGGGGCAGGGAGACATTGTCCCTGCCTGGGATTCAGTGGCAGAGCCTGCTGCAGCAGCATGAAACTCCTGGGGGCAAAGAACAATCACCTGCCCCCTGCTACCTGGCTGACTGGGACAACATTTGCTCCCAGTCAGCTGTCTACATGTGCTGTACAGTGCAGTAGGTAATCATAAGTAAATTTGCTACTTGTATTTACTTGCAATTAGAGCAAATTACTATGCAGTAAACATCTGCACATGTAGACAGCGATGCTTACTGCACAGTAATTTGCTCTATTCTTGAGTAAAGCATCTCATGTAGATGCACCCACTTTGTATGATATTAGTCCAAAGCCAAAAAACTCAGGATTTACTATAGTGTTCATTAGGCTGGGCTCCAGCAGACTCAGCAGCACTTCAAGCCATGGTCACCCCACAGCTCAGCACTGCTCAGTATGTATGTGCTGATTTATGGAATTCCAGATACCACCTGCACTCCTCCACATAAGAGCCTTGCACTAATTAACCCCCACTCATGACTGGAACTGGGTGTTCTTGTCATAAGTCCTGGGATCCTACAAAAAAATTTATGCAAATGAGGTAGAGGGAAAATTGGTCCGGCATCACCTCCTGGAGGGTAGAGCCACATTAATCATATACAACAGGCTGAGAAAGGAGGCAACAGAAGGATTCTGGGTTAACTGTTTGAGGCTCCATTTGATAATGTTTCCCAGACATTTAAGGCTGGTGAAGAAACATAAGCCATTGCAAATGCGAAAGAAAGGCGCAACTCATATGTGGGAATAAAACAGTGCAGTTTGGGCGTTGCACCTGATTATCGGTTTAGGTCTCTTCTGACCCTAAGTACTATGATAAAAAGGAAGGTGAGATGTATTGGATCTAGTGGCTCACCATGACTTGAAAATGAGTCAGTGCTGAGGGAGACTGCACACAATAGGCACTACTACTCACTTGGGCTGGACTTACTTATCCTTGTGCTAGGTTCCCATCAGTATGTTTACTTAGTATGAGCTATATGTTTTGTAGCCATGTTCAGTATTGGCTGCATTTAATCAACTTCATGTGCTGCTTTTGACAGCAGTTTAATAATAGGCAATGTATTTAATGAGATGTCCTTGTATGTAGATATACAATGTGGGACTTTTTTCCCCTTTCTAATGGCGGGGGCTCATCTTGTATTTGAGTAAATACAGTATATGAAAAAATACCAAAACCATAATTACAAAGTAATCTTGCAAAAAGCAAGGTTACTGCAACTGCTGTGTTATCTCTCTCACTTCAACTCCTTGGAATATATTTTCTGAAACAATCTGTATGGCAGTCAGTGCACTTTATAAATATAACCTCAGATGCCAACAGCTCAGTAGAAATGCAGTTATAGCATTTCCAAGCTAAGAAAAAAAATAATGTTGATCCTGATTGGAATGGTCCTTGTATTTGCAGTGTTTAGTCATTAAAAAACAACATAAATTACTATTTGTATAAAACATTGCATGTCCTAAACTTCATTTCTTGGCCAGAACATAAGTGTGTTACAGGAAGATGTATATTAGTTTGTTTAATATAGTTCCAGGATTTAAGGCTGAGCTGACATGACTAATTTCTCATCTAAACACTGCATAGTTAAAGATATGTAAATGAGAAACACTAGGTACAAGTGAAACATGCAGAAAGTTTATTCTAGATTTACTCAGAAGGAGAAAGGAAGGAGAAAGTAATATTGCTACTACTTGCATGCTTGTACATAAAACTGAATAATTAAACATGCTGAGTCAGTATAAGACTAAATACTATATAATGTTGCTGCCTCAGTTTCTCTGTCACTACCTGTATAGTTCAGCCCTCCAGCTAAATCAAATTTTCATTTCTTTGTGAATAAACAAACATTCCAGGAAACTCCCAAACTTTCACCCTACCTTTCCCCAAGAGCCCAGATCTCTCACAAGGCTCTGCTAATCATTTTCCCCTTTTATTTTATGTAAACAAGATTTGCAGTACAAAAATCTAAGCAATCACTTAAAGTATCCATTTTACCTCCACTAATATAGTTGTTTTTTTAAAAAAATTAAGTCACTGTCACTGCCTGGAATGAATCCTTTAACTGGAACTAAAATTTGAAGTGCCCTGGTGGCATACCTGTGTCAAACTGTCTCCCCAGAAACTGTTACAAATCATCTAACTAACCTGAACTTCATAGTCAGATCCAGACCTTCTGGCTCTCAGAATAACATTTACATTGTGTTCAGTGATGCTATTGTGGGACTGGCTCCTACAAGTAACTGTTAGCAGGTGGTACTGCTGTCAGAATCTTCACCTACTTCTGCAAGGTATGCTGTGCAGTATTGATACTGCCTGGTTGTACTGTTACTTCACTCAATTATCTTGCCAATAGTGAGTGCCAGCCTTTCAAGTCATCTTATGAATATTCTTCTGAACAGATGTCTTTTAATGATACAAACCAAGAGCCAATTCTGATTTATCAGATTAGAGCAAAAGTAAAACAAAATCTTACAGCATTAAAAAGATGGTTTAATGCACTTTGAAAAATTATAAATTCAGGTTTAAATAAAGTTACAACATTTGTGCTTACCAGATTTAGAGCATGTGTTATGTTTTGTATAGTGGTGTGGCAAATGTCATATTTTTTTATATTCCATGGTTACACCGCTTCCTGGTAAGCAAAGAATTTTAATACATAATTAAGTTAGTTAGTAAAATTTAACCAGATATGCATATCAGACACATTTAGATCTCAGTCCTGTGAATCCTTACTCTCACATAATAGAATTACTCCCAAAAATAATCATGAGCCCTGCACTTACAAAAAAATGTGGATAACTCATTGGTGCAGGAACAAATTTTTGGTACAGGTGGTAGAGAAACCAGCTGAACAAAGGGTAGGGGAAAATGATCTCAGTGTGCTGTTTATGATTAGAAAGGAACTAAGGCAGTTTCCCAAACTTCTAATACTGGAGGCACACTTTTTTCCTGGTTTAAAATGGGTGGCATATTTCACTCGGGTGTGTGTATTTCACTCAGGTGCGTGTATATATATATGTGTGTGGGGTGGGTCCAAAACATACAACATATTCCATTTCCCTGCCAGAGGAAATCGTGTTGGTGCTGATATGTACTGTTAAAAAAGTTACTCCATAACTTCTCTGAATTTTATGGTACTCAGTTGAAAAATCACTGAGATTTTCTGAGTCACTAAGTTCAGGAAGACATGTAGAGGGGCTTGAAGGTAAAAAAACACTGAGAATCACTGATCTAGCTCATTCACTTAAGGGCAGTGTAAGCTGTGTCCTGCTCTTTTTACTCTCTGCCCCATCCCAACCCCTGGTCTGTA